>NC_133769.1:132036210-132102243 GCF_003597395.2 Chelonoidis abingdonii | reverse complement strand
TCTCTGTCTTTTAACCAGTTCTCAATCCATGAAAGGATCTTCCCTCTTATCCCATGACAACTTAATTTACATAAGAGCCTTTGGTGAGGGACCTTGTCAAAGGCTTTCTGGAAATCAAAGTACACTATGTCCACTGGATCCCCCTTGTCACATGTTTGTTGACCCCTTCAAAGAACTCTAAAAGATTAGTAAGACACGATTTCCCTTTACAGAAACCATGTTGACTCTTACCCAACAATTTGTTCTTCTATGTGTCTGACAATTTTATTCTTTACAATTATTTCAACTAATTTGCCCAGCACTGATGTTTGACCTCTAGAGCTCTTTTTAAATATTGGCGTTACATTAGCTATTTTCCAGTCACTGGATACAGAAGCCGATTTAAAGGTCAGGTTACAAACCATAGTTAGTAGTTCCGCAATTTCACATTTGAGTTCTTTCAGAACTCTTGTGTGAATGTCATCTGGTCCTGGTGACTTAAACTTAACAGTAAATCAATTAATTCCAAACTGTCCTCTAGTGACACCTCAATCTGTGACAATTCCTCAGATTTGTCACCTACAAAAGCCAGCTCAGGTTTGAGAATCTCTCTAACATCCTCAGCCATGAAGACTGAAGCAAAGAATTCATTTAGTTTCTCTGCAATGACTTTATCATCTTTAAGTGCTCCTTTTTGTATCTCGATCGTCCAGGGGCCCCACTGGTTGTTTAGCAGGCTTCCTGCTTCTAATGTACTTTAAAAACATTTTGTTATTACTTTTGGAGTTTTTGGCTAGCTGTTCTTGAAACTCCTTTTTGGCTTTTCTTATTACATTTTTACACTTAATTTGGCAGTGTTTTTGCTCCTTTCTATTTACCTCACTAGGATTTGACTTCCACTTTTTAAAGATGCCTTCTTCTCTCCCACTACTTCTTTTACATGCTTGTTAAGCCACGGTGGTTCTTTTTTAAGTTCCTTTACTATGTTTTTTCATTTGGGATATACATTTAAGTTGGGCCTCTATTATGGTGTCTTTTGAAAAATGTCCATGCAGCTTGCAGGGATTTCACTCTACTCACTGTTCCTTTTAATTTCCATTTAACTAACCACCTCATTTTTGCATAGTTCCCCTTTCTGAAGTTAAATGCCACAGTGTTGGGCTGTTGAGGTATTCTTCCCATCACAGGAATGTTAAAAGTTATTATATTATGGTCACTATATCCAAGAGGTCTTGTTATAGTTACTTCTTGGGCCAGCTCCTGTGCTCTGCTCAGGACTCAATTGAGAATTGCCTCTCCCCTTGTGGGTTCCTGTACCAGCTGCTCGAAGAAGCAGTAATTTAAGGTATCGAGAAATTTTTGTCTCTGCATTTCGTCCTGAGGTGACATGTTCCCAGTCAATATGGGGATAACTGAAATCCTCCACTATTATTGAGTTCTTTATTTTGATAGCCTCTCTAATTTCCCTTAGCATTTCATCATCACTATCACTGTCTTGGTCAGGTGGTCGATAACAGATCCCTAATGTTATATTCTTATTAGAGCATGAAATTACTATCCATAGAGATTCTATGGAACATGTGGATTCACTTAAGATCTTTACTTCATTTGCTTCTACAATTTCTTTCATATATAGTGCCACTCCCTGACACCCTGGTGCACTACCTGTTCTGTCCTTCCGATATATTTTGTACCCCAGAATAATTGTGTCCATTTGACTGTCCTCCCTCCATCAGGTTTCTGGGATGCCTATTACATCAATATTCTCCTTTAATACAAGGCACTCTAGTTCACCCATCTTATTATTTAGACGTCTAGCATTTGTGTACAAGCACTTTAAAAAATTTTCACTGTTTGTGATGTGCTGGATTCTTTTTTATGTGAATGTTACTCGTCTGATATGGCCCCTACTTTATCCTGTTCCATCCTCTCCTCCTGACTATAACCTAGAGAATCTCTATCAATAGGCTCACTTCAAAGAGAAGTCTCTGTCCTATCCATGTGCTCCTCCGCTGCAGTCGTCTTTCTCCCATCTCTTAGTTTAAAAACTACACCATTGTCTCATCCACACAGTGAGACTCTGAAGCTCTACCTGCCTACCAGGACCTGCACGTGAACTGGAAGCATTTCTGAGAATGCCACCATAGATGTCCCGGATTTCAGTCTCTTCCCTAGCAGCCTAAATTTGGCCTCCAGGACATCTCTCCTACCCTTCCCTATGTCATTGGTACCTACATGTACCACAACCACTGGCTCCTTCCCAGCACTACACATAAGTCTGTCTAGATGCCTCAAGAGATCCGCAACCTATGCACCAGGAAGGCAAGTCACCATATGGTTCTCCCAGTCATCACAAACCCAGCTGCCTTTTCCTAGTGACTGGAGTTCTCTCCCCTGGAGAGGTAACCTCAATGCGAGAGGGTACCCCAACACCATCTGGAAGGAGGGTCCTAACTATGGGAAGGTTTCCCTCTGTTCCTGGTGATTTCTCTACTTCCCTGGGGCTTTCAGCATCCTCAAAACCGCAGGGCCTCTCTGACAGGAGGTGGGACAAATCTCCAGTGTCTCAGAAAGCCTCATCAACATAACTCTCTGCGTCCCTTAGCTCCTCCAGTTCTGCCACCCTGGCCTTCAAAGCCCGAACGTAGTCTCTGAGGGCCAGGAGTTCCTTGCACCGAATGCACACATACACCACCCAGCAACAGGGCAGGTAATCATACATGCTGCATTCAGCGCAATAAACTGGATAGCCCCCACTCTGCTGCTGGGCTTCTGCCTGCATTCTCTCCCAAAGCTACCTACATTAATGAAAAGGCCTTGTTTAAATCAAAAAGTTTTTTGAATATAGTTTCGTTTACAGGTTTAAAAGAATTGTAAGTGAACCTTGCCCCTTTCCAAACTCCCTTGCGAAACTCCCTGTTTGCAAAGCTCCCTGGTCGCTTGCTCACTGCTTTATAATGCCCTGGCCTTCTTGATGAGGAGGAGGAGATAACAACATGCAGTTGGTCACAATTTATTAAAGATATATAAAAGTTATTAGTAAATATTTGAATAAATAAGAGTAATACAACTTTAGAAAGAATGTTTGGCATATAGTTAAGATGCACATTTTCAATGGTATGATATAATAATTTGGGCACATTCAATGTGATCCAATCAATATCATCACCAAACTGCCACTTCAGCTCAGTCTGAATCCTGAATTTCTGGTATATGATTAAAGTTCCATTTGTGCAACAAATACCTCTTGGTAGAAGAAAAATTTTGGATAACAACTTTTAAAATCTCTATGTAGTGGCTGATATTAAGTAATGGTTATACAGGAGGACTAATTGGACATTTCTGGGCAAATCAAAATTGTACATCAAATAAATGAGTATTTCTCCCTTTTTCGCATTGCTTGCTGTTAAACCATATCAGAATTAAGGAGCCCACTGCATACATGCACCTTCTATCGGAATTGCACTGAAGTCTAGAGGAGTAGCATGTAAAGGGCTTGATCCAGTTCTCTTTGAAGTCTGTTGAGATCCTGTGACGGGTTCAATTACAGAAACCCCCCTGGGAGCTGCCAACTGATATGCCAGGACTGCCTCTGCTCCTGTTTTCCCTGTCAGCTCAGGACTCCAGCACTCAGTCTTGCTGAGCCAGACACTGACGTCTGCTCCATCAAAGACCGAGGGTCTGACTTACTTGCCCCAAAACTGCTGGTTTACCTGAAAACGAATCACCGAAGTGTGCTTGTCTTTAGCACACAACTCCCAATGGGGTCTAAACCCACATAAATCTGTGTTACCCTGTATAAATTTTATGCAGGGTAAACTCATAAATTGTTCGCCCTCTATAACACTGATAGAGAGAGATGCACGGTTGTTTGCTCCCCCAGGTATTAATACATACTCTGAGTTAATTAAAAAGAAAATTTATTAAATACAGAAAGCAGGATTTAAGTGTTTCCAAAGTAAGTCACTAAGCAAAATAAAATAAAATGAGCAAATCTATGTCTAATCAAATTGAATACAGATAATCTCACCCTCAGAGATGCTTCAGTAAGTTTTTTCCTCAGACTGAACACCTTCCAGGCCTGGGCACAATTCTTTTCCCTGGTACAGCTCTTGCTCCAGCTCAGGTGGTAGCAGCTAGGGGATTCTTCATGCTGGCTCTTTCTCTTTGTTCCCTTCCACCCCTTTATATATCTTTTGCATAAGATAGGAATCCTTTGTCTCTCTCTGGGTTTCCACCCCTCCTCACTAGAAAAGCACCAGGTTAAAGATGGATTCCAGTTCATGTGACATCATCACATGTCACTGTAAGACCCCAAGCCTTCATTCCTCCCAGCCTGACTCACAGGAAGGCTTGCCTGCAAACAGAGCCCCAGTCAATTGTCTGGTTGATGGGAGCCATTAAGATTGCAAACCGTCATTAATGGCCCACACTTTGCATAATTACAATAGGCCCTCAGAGTTAGATTTTATATTTCTAGTCCCAGATACAAGAATGGTACATTTATATAAATAGGATGAACATACTCAGTAGATTATAAGCTTTGTAATGATACCTTACAAGTGACCTCTTGCATGAAGCATATTCCAGTTACATTATATTAGCTTATTACCATATTTTTATAAAACCATATAGACTGCACAACATCACAGATTCCTTCTACTAATTCCAAATGGCATCAGATAAGGCATATTCAGCAATGCTATGATCAGGCATCAGAAGTTCTTGACTCCCAGTTCTGTGCTCTTATCGTTAGCTATATAATAGCATTCTTTAATGCTGTCAGTTGCCATAATCCAATAAGGTAGCTACTTCACACTGTTAATGCCGTGTTCTGTATACTTTGCTTGACTTGTTCTAGTCCCTACTTCAGTAAATGTAGTCTGTCTATAGGTCTGTAAAATGGTGCTATGGGAGATGCTGGTATGCCTTAGTTGTCCTTAAAATAGTACCTTTTGAACCTAAACATTTGTAATTGATGGACTGCAGCACATTTTATATAGAGTTGTGGGAATTTTCCAAGCTGCTGGAGTCAGCAGTTTGACAACAATCATAGCTTTTCAAAACAAGCACTTTCCTCCTCATGTTAGCTAGTCCAGATTTGTTCTAGCTCTAGAATGGCCAATTTAATATTTGGTTAGCTCTCTGCCTAAATATAGTACCCTTTTAAAGTAAAACCAATCAACTTTTAATTGAAAGTTCTCAGAGTTAGAGGGGCCTGCCCAGAGTTAGAGGGTCAGCAGTGTTCCCACTCTCAAACTCAAAGGTACCCACCTCTGGCACTGGGCCCAGACGGACCTTCACAGACAGACAATGTTATATTCATTCAACTCTGAACATGGACTCTACAGGTAAAATCTTAGCCCCACTGGATCATTTTGTCATTGATTTTAATGTGGTCAGGATTTTACCCTGGATATCTTTTTCTTTTTTGTTCTGTTGGTATTAGATGCTGTTTCATTTTCACCTATCGTCTCTCCTATCATTGCAACATTTCAGCTACCAAACCTCACTCTTCTTGAATCAGACTGGTTCTTGCTCACCTCTCTTCTCTCTTCTCCTCCTTTTACCCATTCTCCTGTTTTATTCCCTCAGTCCCTTCTTCCCCTCTCTCCCCATCAGCCCCACGGAGTGCCCCCACCAACAAAACACTAAAACTATTGTATGGTATAAATAAAACAAAAATATAAACATAGAAAGAGAGACAAACTAGCAAGACGTGCCATCTGTGGTCTCTCCTTCCCACTACCCTTGTAAATTTTTCAGAGTGGGGACAAATTCTTCTTATATGTTTATAGCATACTTTGCAGTAATACCCTATCAATGTCTGTTTGATTCTACTTTATCCTCTCCTCTACTTAATACTGCACAATACTGTACAAAAACCCTAAACCATATTTTCTCAGCAGTTTTGAGATCATTGAGTATAAAGGAACCATATATACTTTTTGGTGAGGGGTGGAAGGGAGAAGAGAGGAATCAAAATGAAGTTTCAGACAAAAATCTTACTAGTGGTAACCTGAATGTAGAGACATTTTGTATATAATTACACTACTTGAAGTAGGAACCCTTAATGTAAGTTACTGACTTGGTGTGTATAGGTGATCTTTATTTTTGTCATGAAATGTTCAATGCATACAATATGACCAAAACCAGTGAAATGATGTGCTTCAACTGTTGTATTTTCAGTATATGGGCACAATCCTATTATCATCCAGAATAAATTAAATCTTTTTATTTTGTAATATGCATGCTATATCTGAAGGCAGACAAACTAGAAACATGTTTAAGCATCACAAACACATTTGGAATTTGCTTATATGTATGTGTTCATTGTTGTTTCATATTAGGGATCCAATTTTTCATGCAAGTGAAAGTGTGATACTTCTATTAATATTTAATGGAAGGCATGTATGTGCCTCCAAAGGGAGAACTGGACCTTCCTGATTTAGTGGGGTATTGAGTAAGGCAAATAAGGTGTGTACACACCTTTTGAGGTGCCTTTGCTGGTAATCTAATAAAATAACTTTTGGTTCTGATTTTACTTATTTGTAATATATTGCAACTTGAATTGCAGAAGTAGTCTTCTTGACTTCAATAAGACTGTTCAAATGAGTAAAGTTACTTGGATTCAGAAGATTTGCAAGATTAGGTCTTTTTTAACATTCCTCTCAAGTTCCAGCATGTAAACTAGACCTGGTCATATATTTTCTAAGCATTTTATAGAACCAGCAGAGGCATTTTTGTCCCTTAAATAATTTGACAGGGTTTCTCCCTCCCCTCCCCACTTGACAACACTTTTTTCAGTATTCATTGGGTGATACATTTGACAAATTTTTTACCTTTGAGTTTTGGATGAACTATTCACAACTTTCTTTACTTTATTCCCCAAACTCTAATATAAATCCTACAAAATAAAGGAAATTCAAAAATAAAGATCAAATTTTATATTAGCTAAGGTGTGCTGTGTTTGGATCATAGAATTTGATTTGAACTTTAGGATTGAAACAGTTAAAAATTCTAATCCAAACTATTTATCTAAAAAGGTATGACTGTATATTCCCCAATTCTACAAACACTGAAGAGTGAATATTTGACCATTGCTATTTGACAATTGTTTTGTATTTTCATTAAATTAATTCTATTTACATAAATGTAAAATATTAGCAATACATTTAGAACAAAACTTGCTTGTCTTTCTAATATAAAACTGTTTTATAATGTCAGCGACTCAATGTGTGAAGCTGGGACACTATCATTTACCCTATTCATATAAGGATTGGACATTTATATGGATAGTGAGAACGTCCAGAATCACAAGTTTAAGGATTTAAAATGTTCATACATATCTTCATGCTTCAGGGCATAAACCACATTCTATCTAAAGAGGTAAGGAAGTCACTTTCCTTATGGGATGGCCATTACAAAATCTCACTGAGAGATTCCTTGATGCTTCAGAGGAAAGTTCTGGTATTGATCACTTTTGTTGACACGATACCAGGCTACATGGATCACTAATGTGACCTGCTACAGCAATCCCTTTGTGCCATGCTTCATACTCAAGGTTGGTTCTGATTTAGCACAAAAACAAATTCTGAAATCTCTAAATCCTTCATTGAAATAGAAATTCCACCTTCCACACAGCTATATTAAGTAGAGCAGTTTTAATGTTCCTTGATTATATAGCTAAGATGTCATGTTGCTCTATCAATACAACGATACGGGATGAGGTGAGGGCTCTGACGGGGGGGGGTGTGCTTTGGTGTGGGGCTGGGGATGAGGGGCTTCGGCTGCATGAGGGGGCTCCGGGCTAAGGCCAAGGGGTTCACAGTGTGTGTGGAAGTGCAGACTCCAGGAAGGAGTTTGGGTGCAGGAGGGGTGCAGGTACAGGCTCTAGGAGGGAGTTTGAGTGTGTGAAGGGCTCTGAGCTGGGGGAGGGGGTTGGAGCACGGGGTAGCTCTGGCTAGTTCAGTTTGCAGGGGCTCTGGGAGGTTCTGATGTCAGGTGGCCTCTTAAATAGCAGCTGCACCAGTGCTGCCCTGGCATTTCCCAGGCCTCAGAGGCTGCTCTATCTGCCATGAATCCTGGACACATGGCTCCACCAGCGCACCGAGGACAATCTTTTTTTCCTGTTCTCTGGAATGCCGGTGGGGGGAAGAGGGGGAAGAATTTCCTGCAAGTGACCCACACACCCCACTGCTGCCCCTGGCTCGCTGCTCCCCCAGCATAGCCCACATCACAGCAGCTCTAGAGAGAGTGCTGCTGCAGGCTCCCTCCTCCTCCTCCTCTCCTTGCCATTTTCAGTGGACCCCGCCCCCCACCAGCCACTTGCTTTCATCCACCCCCTTCCTCCCAGCCCAGCTGCTGTCTGGGGCCTCTGCACCCAGCTGCTGCCCAACTCTGCCTAGACACATTCCCAGAGAGAGCAGCCCAACTTTAGCCTCATGCTTCCACACAGCCCATTCATCCCCAGGAAGAGACTGTCCAGCCCACAGTCCCTTACCTGCTGGCCACATGGTCACAAGGGGAGCCCAGTGCAGCAGCCCTCAGGGAGCAGGCTATGGGGCCTGGAGCAGGCAGCAGTGGCTTGCCTTGACCCCCTTGCTGCTGCCAGCTGCAAGCAGCCACTGGGAAGCTGGGCCGGCTCCTCTCTCTGCTCCTGCTGTCCAGGGAACAGTGGGCTGGATAGGGAGGGGGCTGAAGGCACTTCCTGAAGGCCACAATGCCCACTCCACAGGGAGCCCCCAGCCACTGCGGAGGCTGCTGCCCGGGGTGAACCCTGCCGGCCCCAGCCTGCAGCTGAATCCCTTTCCCAGCACCTCTGCTGGGATCCACCCCTTGCCTGCTGGGGCTCGCACCGCCCCTGAGCTCCACAGAGAGAGCTGCTGCAGGCCCCCTCCTCATCCCCCCACTGCTGACTGGACTTTTAACGGTGTCAACCAGAGCCACCAGGCTCCCTTTTCGACCCGGCATTCCGATTGAAAACTGGATGCCTGGAAACCCTACGTCGGGCTCCCGGCCGCCACTGCTACTACCGCAGCAGCTTCGGCCCCTGGGTAATTGCCCCCTTTGCCCTCCCCCCATCGGCAGGCCTGGTAAATACTATTAAGCAAAACTTTACTGGAGCTACTTGTGTGCTTAAGGTTATATGTGTGGGTTTGCAGGGTCAGAGACAAGACAAAAAGAAGAAAGTATCAAAGTCCAAAATTAACATAATAGAAAGATGTGTGTAGGGGGAGGGGGGGAATCCGGTACTGCTGATAGAATTGGAAAGATGTTGAAGCTGAGAAGGACCAATTTAGCTGTAGAACTTATCTTGATGCTTCCTGGTGATTTCCTTGTAAGTTTTGCACATAGCTAAGAAATGCTACGGGTAAGTTTGATATTAATCTGAAAGTACATTTAGAACAACTGAAGAGGGATCTTGATGGTAAGTGGAACACTTTGTGCAAATAGATTGATGAATCTTGCATTAATATTTTTATATATCTTATAAATATATCTTTTATACATCTGTACAATTTTAATAATAAATGCCACTGTGGCTATCTAATACTTTGAGAATAAGTTAATAAACTAATTCCTTATGAGATTTTGGAACACTGACTATTTGATATTCATATGTTTCAAATCAGTTTTATAAATAAGCTGAACTGTTTCAGATAAAATAAGATAAAAAAAAAGTTAATTTAGAATTGGATCTGAACCCCAAACTCTTGAGGTTTGAAAAAGTTTTAACTTTGCATTTTCAGTTTGGTATTTTTCTGTTTTATGCACGTTCCTGGCTCTAACTAGGGCCAAAGGAGCTTGAAAAAGCGATAGATCAAATCCCATTTAGATTGGAGCCCACACTGCTATCTGTGAACCAACTAGATAGTTGTACTTCTCTAGAATAATGCAGATCACAAAGCCTAGAGTAAAGACTGCGACTTCTAGGTATAAGCATATTCTCTGATGAGGGATCCAGAAGAGATTATTTGATGATCTCTAGAACACATTGGAAGACCTTCTTCTTTGAGAAAGCTTTTCCAACATGGGGGGAGGGATAGCTCAGTGGTTTGAGCATTGGCCTGCTAAACCCAGGGTTGTGAGTTCAATCTATGAGGGGACCATTTAGGGATCTGGGGCAAAAATCTGTCTGGGGATTGGTCCTGCTTTGAGCAGGGTGTTGGACCAGATGACCTCCTGAGGTCCCTTCCAACCCTGATATTCTATAATTAAATGTAATGAAACAACAAACCTGTATCTCTGAAAAATAGCATATCCCAATCAGAATCTGAAAAAAGAGAAAAGACAGACCGTGAACTCCTCTAGGAATTTTACTATTGCCGATCTAATAAATGTGGAAGGTGCTCATACGATATGGAGATGGGCCACAGTATAAAACTTTTAAGATCAATAATAAAAGCAGCAAGAAAGGCTACTGGGATATTTCTGAGAAGTCTGTGACAAAAAAATTTCTGATGAAAATTTGTACTTAAGGCTTAGTTTTATATTTTTAAACTAAAATTATTTGGAGAAATTCAGATTACATCTAAATAAATATCTAAACTTTGGGGTACTTAAGTAGAACATTTTGAGGTTTGCCCTTCACTTTGGTCATATAGCATGTATTTTATTTTAACAGTTGGAATGGTTTACAATAAGTAGGAAGTTGGTTGGTTGTTAATCAGAGTTAGCTCTCTGGAAATATATAGAGAACACAGTTGAAATCCCTTAAGGGTTAATAGTGACTGAAAAATTATTTAATGTCTGATGGCTGCTTGGTGACCTCTTTGACTTGTCTTCAGTCCAGTTTCTCGTAGACAAGGATCCAAATCACACAAACCATCAGCACAACTTGGCACCGTTCTTGACATTCTTGGCTGAGAGACCAAAGATTGCATTGCCCAAGGAAAATGAAATATTCTCTCTCTCCTTCAATTACTCTCTCTAATTCAGTGCTGAAGCACATTGATAGGACTGTGTGGAGAAGCCTATATTGACACGTTTTATGGGTATATAGAGGAATTCAGAATCCAGGGCTTTCAGCATGATATCTTGTAATAAGAAAACTCATTTAAAAAAAAAAAAGCAACTATTTTTTGCAAGCTTTATCTAATAGATATTTGTCAAAAGTACATACCATAATTAACTTTTACAAAACAAAAGAAAAAAGGGAAATGGTAAATACCAGTAAACTTCTGGAATTAAACTCCACCTTTCAACACTGAGTTAATACCTGATTTGTTTGAGTTTTAAGTGAGAGAGAAACTTTGATTCATTAAGGCTCTCCCTCTTATGCAGATATTTCCTTGTTTCTTTATACTGGAGGAATTCTGCATTATTCTTCCCATTTAACAGACTTCCTGATCAGTCACTTCATCCCTTCTTTTTAAAATTGAGGGCTGCCTAACAAGGAGGAATGCCTCAGGATATTCTCAAATCTAAACTTGTTTTTCTGTTATTAAATAAGTCTTAATATAATTGCACGTATAGACAATTATTGAAACACCTACATGTTTGGATGTCCCCCTTTTTTTTATGTGATGGGAGACAAAGGCCTCATCTATGCTAGAAAGTTAAGTTGGCTTAACTACATCGGTCAGGGGTATGAAAAATCCACACCCCTGAACGATGTAGTTAAGTTGACTTAAGTCCCCTTGTAAACAGCACTAGGTCGATGTAAGAACTCTTCTTTCAACCTAGCTACTACCTCTCGGGAGGTACATTGTCTGTGCCAACAGGAGAATAGGTAGTGTCTATACTGAAGTGATACACTCTGCCATTGTAGCTTTTTAAGTGTAGACAAACCAAGAAGCTTCATGCAGGGGAATCTTCAAAGAGCCCACTCAATTGGCTACTTCTGTTTGGGCATTTGAATAGTTTGACATCAGCATTAGCCTGTTGCTATTCAACATTTTAGGCCTAAAAGTCAACCTTTCTGACCTTCGTATTATTCACCGAGATGTTAATGTATAATGACAATTTGTAGTTAATACAGTTCTATTGGATTAACTTTAAAAGATTCAAGTAAACAGATGTGCTTTTAAAGAGGCCAAAATGTGCAATCTTGGGTGGCTAAAGTTAGGCATTTATATCCATATTTTGGCTGCTAAGTAAGGATTTGGTCATGCAGAGCACTGAGCTACAGTCTACCAAAGTGCTTAACATCAGCACCATGCAGGATCATGTCCTTCCTTAAATCTAGAATTAGGTATTGAAGTAAGGACTCGCTTTTGCAAAGTGCTGAATGCCCTTGTCCAGAAAAGCATTTTATCAAGTGCTTAACTTTAAGCATGTGAGTAGTGTTAGTGAAGAGTTAAACATGTCCTTAAGTGCCTTGCTGGACTGGGGCAACAAAGCTGGGCACCTTGCAGCATTGAGCCCTTAGAGACTATTTTTCAGTTAGGCAAACACCAACAGCACCATGACAACTATGGGTGCTCAGCACCTCTGAAGTAAGCCAGTAAATTAAGGGCCTAAAAATGGGTTATTGTGTCTTGGCTATTTTAATTTCTACAAAAAGTCACTATGGCCCTGATCCAAAGCCCATTGAGGTAAAGGGAAAGACTCGCATTGATGACAGTGGATTTTGGTTTAGGCTCCATAATTGTTGCCCAAAGCAATCTCTTACAGGGTTTTCAACATTATTTTTCAGAAGTATAATTGAAGTGTAAATATACTCTCTCCTTTTACTACGTTTGACTTTTTTTTTTTTCATTTTCAGGATCACAGCTTTAAACTCTCAGCTGCTTTATGATACTACTTCTTCACTGACCTCTCTGTCTCTCAAAAACTGGAAATGTGATGATTCTGAAATTCCATCCTTTACCTCTTATTAAATACAATCTTATCTAACCATGTGGAATTAAATCAGCTGAGGGATGACATATCAAGGACATTCCCCCCACTTCCTAACTTTTTAAAAAGTCATTGAAAATGACTAACAATGTAGTTCTCTGTAGAGAAAATGAGCACCACTGAAGGTTGTGTTTCTGAATATAGCTATGCTAAATTTCTGTTTCAAAAGGAACTATTGATTTCAAGCTTCTTCAATGTCTGTCTGCCTACCTTTGAAAAAAGAGAGGGGGCGCCTAACCTTGTAATTATTCCACCTAGTTGTAGTACTTGGCAGGTCCAGTAGCAGACCCCCAACAAGGAACCAGGTTGTGGTAAAGGAGAGTGGTTCAGTACTTAATTTGTGATGGTGCTCAATAATTCAACACAGATGACCCGAATAGAAGTTTAAAGGGCTGTTAATATCAATGAGTTCATGCCTGAAACCTCTACTACTGATAGAGTACAAAACTGATAGAGTACAAAACAGAAAACAAAAAACAAAACATCTGATAGAGTACAAAACAGAAAACTCAGTAAAAAACCATATTTTGTAGTAGAACAATTTCACCTACTTCAGGATGAGTTTCAATGTGTTGCATTGCAATTATTGTGCCTTTTTAAGAATTGCCACCTTTTAAAATGTCAATAAGGTAGGAGGACATTTAATTGAAAAAGAAATATATGAAATGTCTCCCTCAATCTCTTGTCATTGACCTTTCACAAGCCTTTCTAAGTAGCATGAAAAGGAAAATCCTACTTCAAAAAGAACACTTTTTTTTTTCTACAGAAATCTTCTAGTGTTAGGTATCAGTATGGGGTGAACACATACACACAACACTTGTTAAAATAGTAAATGTCCTTGTTAAAATATATGTTATGTGGGACTGTGTCCTGCCCTTATGATGCAGTGCATTGTGGGTCACACCGTGGAGAGGACAGAGAGAGCAGTCTCCACAGAATGCTACTCCTTTCATCTCCAGGGAGATGAGTGGGTGGAAGTCAATGTTGTCAGTTCCCCATGGCACTTGGAAATGCTAAACAGTCACTTCCTCATTGTCATAGTATCTTTCCCCAATCTGAACCGTAGAGTCCAAAAAATGAGGTACTAGCATGAATTCCTCTAAGCTTAATTACCAGCTTAGATCTGATACGCTGCCACCAATCAGGACTTTGAGTGCCTGATAAACTCTGGTCTCCCCAAAACCTTCCCTGGGGACCCCCAAGACCCAGACCCTCTGGATCTTAATACAAGGAAAGTAAGCTCTTTCCCTCACTAGTGCCTCTCCTAGGCTTTCCCTGCCTGGGTTACCCTGGAAGATCACTGGGATTCAACTCCTTGAATCTTAACACATAGAGGAATTCCACCTCCCCCCCTTCCCTTTTTTCCCTCACCCAGAGGCAATACAGATTCAAGCTCCGTGAATCTAAAGCAAAGAGGACATTTACCTTTTCCCCCTCTCCCCCTCCTCGCTCCCGGAGAGAGAGACAGAGATAAACACAGAGAGCAGGTTTTTCCTCCCCCCTTTCTCCTTTTCCCCACAAATTCCCTGGTGAGTGCAGACTCCCTTCCTTTGCCTTAACCAGGGGAAAAAATTAATCAGGTCTTTTACATGAAAAGTTTTTAATAAGAGAAAGAAAGAGAGTAAGAAATCTCTGTAATTTCAAGATGTAATATTACAGGGTCTTTCAGCTTATAGAAACTGGAGAAAAAACTTTCTCCAACAGAAATACAATTTAAAATACTTCCAGCAAACTACACATTTGCAAATAAAGAAAAACAATTAAAAAGACTATACCGCCTTTTTACCTTTGTACTTACAAAATTGGAATAGAAGATTAGAGAGCCTGTAGGTACGTGTGGTCACTCTCAGGAACCAGAGAGAACAGTAGACAGAACAAAAGACACACCCAAGCTTCCCTCCACCCAGATTTGAAAGTATCTTGTCCTCTGATTGGTCCTCTGGTCAGGTGTTGCAGGTCACTTTGTTAACCCTTTACAGGTGAAAGAGACATTAACCCTTAGCTATCTGTTTATGACACTCACCCACTGCCGATGATTGGGCAGGTGAGGTTTCAGTGGGGGTAATATTGACAGCACAAGTTCAGATACAGGATCTGGGACAGATGTATAAGCTAGGACACAGGATTGGTTTGGGTAGCAGGAGTGCTGTGAATTAATGTGGCACTTGGTGGAGCTGTGGATGTGTCCTTATCACTATATATGGCTACCTCATGCATTGCAATATGAAAGATGAAGGCTGAGTTACAGCTGGTGAAAATATGATGAACATGTTTATGAAAAAATTGTCCTTTTCCTTTTCCTTTTTTTGGTTGAAAATCTTTGAAAATTGTTAACTACCTCTAGGCTGAACGTACAGGCAAGTGGCCATTAAGTGAATATTGCATGTTCTGTGGCAAGATCAGAGAGGCAGAATTGGGATGGTGATAGCAATTCATCCTCCTAGATCTAGCAGCAGCAGCAGCTGAACACAGGGGAAGGGGGGTGGGAGAGAGACAGAAGATGGCACAAAAAGTCCAAAAGTGTCCTCTCCCCGACCAATGTCTTGGTGTTCAGATGTCAAGGTAGCCAGAAGATCCCTGGATGTTTCTCTTCTCTGAACTCATTTCAAGGAAGATCTATGGCACACCAGTTCAGTAGATGCACCTGTACAAACATGAGACAAACTGCTGGCACCCTGTTTACCTGCTATCACCTACTCACCTTTTTAAAAGATGTTCTGTCAGGACCATCCAGTGGTCATGCACAAGAGTTATTCCTTTTCAGGGCATTGCTCTAGATTTTTTAAAATGTGCTTCAGGACTGTTTAAGTGCAAATTTCAGTTAAACTCAGTGTTGTGAACAAAGGGAAAAGGAAAGGAAGAACTTTATTTACATGAAATCTCTGTCTCATGGTCTTCTCTGCAACTTTCTGCCATGGTACAAATTTGTTTGTTTTTGTTATATAGGTTTCCATGGCAAGCAAACATTTTTCCTGAATCATTTTAGCTTCCTGCAGAGCTATATTCCAGCAGCACTTGTGGTCTCTCACTCTTGTGACATTTGAAAGGCTAACATTTTTAAAACCAATTTATTCCAATCTTGCTTGTTGAGTCTTCTAGTGAAGACAACAAATACAAGGTTGTCAACAGGACATGTTCATGATGAGCCATAATGATTTCATTTCATAACTGTATGCCATCACACTGTTTATTAGCTGTTGTGGATCTCCATGTGTATGTATTTATAGGATTGTGGGGTGTTGGAAACTGGTTAAAAATGACAAGCTATCTCTTTAAATGTGAGAGGTTTCCTGGACCTGATTCCAGGCTAAAGGCAACAGACAGCCAGTCCAGAAAAAAAAAACAGCTTACTACAAGTTTGGGGGAATTGTGCCTCACAGTCACTCGTCTTAGGAAGCCACCTGTTTTCTCTCTCTCTCTCTCTGTTTTGGAGTTCTTATGTATTGTTGTTCTGAATTCTAAGGAATAAAATAGTGTTACGCTGCAACCTTCCAGCAAGAGTTTTTATATTTTTATCTAACTTCTCTGTGTGTATGCTGTGAACATAATTTTTGACTATCTATTCTCTGTCTTGTGAGGGGTGAGAAGGGATGTAGGAATGCCATAGTGGATCCAGACTAGTGGTCCAGCTAGACCAGTGTCCTGTTTCTGATAATGGCCAGAGAGAGAGGGTGAAGATAAATCCTCCCTGCTGAAGAGTCGTATCAGCTCAATCTAGTGGATGAGCTATGAAGTTGCTTCTTTAGCTTACTCATTAAGGGCCTCTGGTTTAAAGCCTAATATCACTTCTGCTCCTGCTGTAGACCAGATCCAAGGAGTTTGGCTTACCTAGGGCAGCAAATAAATGACCTCCTCCACTGGCTGCAGAGACCCACACAATTATGGAACATTTTTCTTTCTAGGCAACTGCCTATTCAGTCTGTATGATATTTGGGCTCACAGCTGTTGAGCATACCAATGTATTGGTGCTGTCATCCAGCCCTTGAATCCAGCTCAGCAGTAAGCTGATAGCCATTCTATCTGTACATGTACGCAGCCATGGCTTGCTACTGAATGACACCTAGATATTAATTTGGACTTCTGTGATCCCTTGATACTTTACACCAAGCCTAAGAGTTAATTCTGCCTCAGCTGGTGATGCTGGGCAAGGTATTGTGCCTTGTTTGGGTGTCCTTCATTGCAGTAGGAGTTATCAATTCCCCCTTTTTATTGGCTGTGATAGCAAAATTGTTCCTTTAACACTCTGAATAGTGGGTCTGTTGCATTTCTAGAGCCAGAGGCAAAGCTTGAGTGTTGCCTGCTTGCTGTCATATATGTGTGCCTAGCTGACAACTGTGACTTCTCTATGTATGTATATAATATAGGGAGGAGGAATGAGCTAGCAGGGGGAAGGACAAGATGGTTACATTTATTATTTATATAGCTCATTTATATAGCTCCAGCATTGTGTAAGAGGTGACGTGGTAAGTCCTTTTCGCCTCTAATTTTTATCCTCCTATGAAATGCTGTTACAGATCATTACTATGCCATTTATGACCATCTACCAGAGATTAAGTTCTGCAGGGATTTTACTGATGGTGGCAAATGAAATATAAAGCAGAATAAATAGTTTGATTATTTGTGAGCTAAGTGACCCCTGAAAGTCAGCAGTAAAGGAGACATGGGGGAGATAGACTGCATGACTTGGATTCACAGCTGCACCTCCTGCTTCTGAAGTAACTGAGGGCTGGATCCTGCTATTTGCACAGCTATCTTAATGCACACATGCATCATCTCTTTTCTCAAGCAGAGCACTGGAAGGCAATTTACCTAAGGGCATGTCTATACTACAAGCACTGCAGCAGTAGTTACTACAACTATAGTAAATCCAGCCCCTTGAGAGCTGGTAGCTAGGTCATATAAGAAGTCTTCCATTGACCTAGCAGAGTCTAGAGTGGGAATCAGGTGGACCTAACTATGTTGCGAACTAACCTAACCCTGAGTGATACAGCTACATCAATCTAAGTTTTAGATGTAGACTAGACCTCAGAGAGGCACAGTTGGACTTGGGTCTCCTCTGTTGCACTAGGAGGAAGTATTTGGGACACCCCTTTTGTAGGAGAGCAGCAGCATAGAAGAAGGACTCCCTTTCCACTCTCCCATTACAGCCAGCCATAGCCATTGCCTGATACCAAGGCTCCACCTACACCCTCCTTGCCTATTCCTCTTACACTCAACCCCAAGTAGAAATAGCTGTCACACAGCATTTGTGCTCCCTCAAGTGCCAGGAGCGATGATCTAAGCAGCTCTCACACGAGTCATAAAACGAGTAGGTGAATCAGAACCTTACTTTGTCCAACGTCTCTGTGCAGCCAGTCTAGCATTAACTATTTTTATAAGAATATTTTTCACTGATGGCAGTCTGCACTAGAAGCGCTATATCATCACAGCTGCACTGATGCAACTGTGCCACCATTATAGCACGTCTGGTGAAAATGCTCTATGCTGATGGGAGAGTGCTCTCCCATTGGCGTAAAAACTCCATCTCTGTGAAAGGCAGAAGCTATGTTGGTAGGAGAGCGTCTCCCGCTGACATAGCCCCAGTGTGGACAGTGCCTAGTTTGCTGTAACTTGTCTTTTTCACACCCCTGAGCAACGCAGGTTAGGTCAACTTAAGCGGTAGTGCAGACCTGCCCTGAGAACACTATGTACTATACCACTGAAGGAATTGGAAACAGAACCTTCAAAAGTATTTCCCTTTGGAGAATATATTTTAAACCCTAAAATACTCCCAAATGTAGGAAGCCTTAATAGTAGAAGACTATATTTAAAAAATGCTAATACATAAAACAAGTACATTGTGTATTGCTACTGATTTCTATATAAGTTGTGCATTCATCCCTAATGTTCATATTTCTGACTTACAAGTGTTTAATTATGCAACCTTAATGTTGCATTGCCATCTGGGGCTGGTTGTTTTTAGCATTGAATTCATTATTGCTTAGAGCATTACTGTTGTTGTTCAGATCTGTACAAAGTCAGAGGAAGATGTTCCCAGTTTTAAGGCACTGGCATTATGATTAATTTTAAAAGTGAAATGGCATAAAAGCTTCTTGTTAGCTAAGTTCAGGGTGGTGGGTGGACATAAGAACATAAGAATTATTACCTTTTGAGTTTTTGGCTAGCCGTTCTTCAAACTCCTCTTTGGCTTTTCTTATTACATTTTTACACTTACTTTGGCAGTGTTTATGCTCCTTTCTATTTACCTCACTAGGATTTGACTTCCACTTTTTAAAGGAAGTCTTTTAATCTCTCACTGCTTCTTTTACATGCTTGTTAAGCCATGGTGGCTCTTTTTTAGTTCTTTTACTATGTTTCTTAATTTGGAGTATACATTTAAGTTCTGCCTCTGTTATGGTGTCTTTAAAAAGTGCCCATGCAGATTGCAGGGATTTCACTTTAGTCACTGTACCTTTTAATTTCTATTTAACTAGCCTCCTCATTTTTGCATAGTTCCCCTTTTTAAAATTAAATGCCACAGTGTTGGGCTGAAGAGATGTTCTTCCCACCACAGGAATGTTAAAAGTTATAATATTATGGTCACTATTTCCAAGCGGTCCTGTTATAGTTACCTCTTGGACCAGCTCCTGTGTTCCACTCAGGACTAAATCTAGAGTTGCCTCTCCCCTTGTGGGTTCCCGCACCAGTTGCTCCAAGAAGCAGTCATTTAAAGTATCAAGAAATTTTGTCTCTGCATTTCGTCCTGAGGTGACATGTTCCCAGTCAATATGGGGATAATTGAAATCCCCCACTATTATTTAGTTCTTAATTTTGATAGCCTCGCTAATTTCCCTTAGCATTTCATCATCACTATCACTCTCCTCATCAGGTGGTCGATAATAGATCCCTAATGTTTTATTCTTATTAGAGCATGAAATTACTATCCATAGAGATTTTATGGAACATGTGGATTCACTTAAAATTTTTACTTCATTTGCTTCTACATTTTCTTTCACATATAGTGCCACTCCCCCACACGACCTGTTCTGTCCTTCCAATATATTTTGAACCCCAGAATGATTGTGTCCCATTGATTGTCCCCACTCCACCAGGTTTCTGTGATGCCTATTATATCAATATCCTCCTTCATCATGAGGCACTCTAGTTCACCCATCTTATTATTTAGACTTCTAGCATTTGAGTACAAGCACTTTAAAAACTTGTCATTGTTTATTTGTCTGCCCTTTTCTGATGTGTCCAATTCTTTGTGTGAATGTTTCTCGTCTGATCTGGCCCTTACATTATCCTCTTCCATCCTCTGCTCCTGACTGTAACCTATAGGATCTCTATCAATAGACTTTCCTCTTAGAGAAGTCTCTGTTCGATCCACATGCTCCTCTGCAGCAGTCGGCTTTCGCCCATCGCCTAGTTTAAAAACTGCTCTGCAACCTTTTTAATGTTAAGTGCCAGCAGTCTGGTTCCACTTTGGTTTAGGTGGAGCCCATCCTTCCTGTATAGGCTCCCCCAACACAAACGTTTCCCCAGTTCCTAATGAATCTAAACCCCTCCTCTCTACACCATCATCTCATCCATGCATTGAGACTCTGGAGCTCTGCCTGCCTACCTGGCCCTGCGTGTGGAACTGGGAGCATTTCTGAGAATGCCACCATAGAGGTCCTGGATTTCAGTCTCTTTCCTAGCGGCCTAAATTTGGCCTCCAGGACATCTCTCCTACCCTTCCCTATGTCATTGGTACCTACATGTACCACGACCACCAGCTTCTGCCCAGCACTACACATAAGTCTATCCAGATGCCTTGAGAGATCTGCAACCATCGCACCAGGCAGGCAAGTCACCATACAGTTCTCCCGGTCATCACAAACCCAGCTATCTGTTTCTAATGATCAAATCTCCCATTACTAACAGCTGCCTTTTCCTAGTGACTGGAGTTCCCTCCCCCGGAGAGGTAACCTCAGTGCAAGAGGATACCCTAACACCATCTGGAAGGAGGGTCCCAACTATGGGAAGGTTTCCCTCTGCTTCTGTTGACTGCTCTGCTTCCCTGGGCCTTTCAATTCTACAGTGTCCTGAAAAGCCTTATCAACATACTTCTCTGCCTCCCTTAGCTCCTCCAATTACACAACTCTGGCCTCCAAAGCCCGTGTGCAATCTGTGATGGCCAGAAGTTCCTTGCACCGAATGCACACATACACGACCCGCCTACAGAACAGGTAATCATACATGCTACACTCAGTGCAATAAACTGGATAGCCCCCACTCTGCTGCTGGGCTTCTGCCTGCACGGTCTCCCAGTTAATTAAAGGGTTTTGTTTAAATCAAGGAGTTTTGAATGTAGTTTAGTTTATAGTTTTAAAGAACAGCCATGGGCCCTTGCCCGCTTCCCATTCCCTTGCGAAATTCCCTGTTAGCAGCCCCTGTTCGCAAAGCTCCCTGGTCATTTGTGGACAGCTTTATAAAGCCCTGGTCTGCTTGATAGCCCCACCCACTGACGAAGGCTCAGCCAATTACCAGAGGCTTCTAGCTTTCAGGCCTTCCTTTGAAGCTTATAGCTTCCAACTGCCAACCAAGCACACAGTCCTTCAACCAACCAACCAAACAGACGGACAAACACAAGCCTGGCACACAGTGAGTAACCCCCAAACACACACACACTACAGACAGTCATTTACCCCAAGGGTGCTGTATTTGCTCCTCCTTTACCTGGAGGGGTTTCTCGTGGAAGCAGGGCTAGGAAACTCTCAGTTTGTGCTCAGATGCCATATTGACATTTCTCTGAACCTACTTTGTTCTCCAGAATCTCAGCTCTTACACTTTTTGATCCAATAAGTCTCTAGTTGTTATGGTAGCAAAGAACCTTTAAACATGTGAACTTAGTGTAATTGATGCAGAAGTGTCTAGATGAGTCTGCAGAGAACCTAGGACATTGGCTCTGAGAGGTGTCAACTGCCTTATTCATCTTAGTGAGGTGTTAACTTGGATGCCAGTGATGAAAATTTAAATGTGAACATGAACTATTCCAGACTTAGTCTCCATAGGAGTAACAGGGTTGGTTACCATCTTAGCAGCCTCTCATGGCCAAGGTCACTCTGCACTGCCCTGCCTCTGTTTTCTTCTTCTTCATGGTGTGACAGCTTGGATCAGAGAAACCCCCTTGGGACTGCCACTTGATGTGCTGGGACTACCTCTGAGCCCATTTTCCTTGCCAGCTTGGGACTCCAGAACCCTGTCATGTTTGAGCCAGACATGCTAGCCTGCTGCAAACAGATTCAGGTCTGAACCATGTCCCCGACAAGCTACAGGCTTAACTGAAAACAGATTAAGAAGTGTTCCTGTCTCCAACTCTCAGATATCCAGCTCCCAATGGGGTCCAAACCCGAAATAAATCAATTTTGCCTTATATAAAGCTTATACAGGGTAAACTCAAATTGTTCACCCTCTGTAACACTGATAGAGGGATATGCACAACTGTTCCCCCCCTCCCCGGTATTAATACATACTCTGGGGGTATGGCTACACTTGAAATTTCAAAGCGTGAGTGTGGTCAGAGCGCCAGCACTGGGAGAGAGCTCTCCGAGCGCTGCATGTAAACCACATCCTCTAGGGGTGTAGTGTGCAGCCCTGGGAGCCGCGCTCCCAGTGCTGCTGCACTGATTACACTGAGGCTTTACAGCGCTGTATCTTGCAGCGCTCAGGGGTGTGTTTTTTCACACCTCTGAGCGCGAAAGTTGCAGCGCTGTGAAGTGCCAGTGTAGCCATACCCTGGGTTAATTAATAAGTAAAAAGTGATTTTATTAAATACAAAAAGTAGGATTTAAGTGGTTCCACATAATAACAGACAGAGCAAAGTGAATTACCAAGCAAAATAAAATAAAATGAGCAAGTCTAAGCTTAATTCAGTAAGAAAACTGAATACAGATATAATCTTACACTCAGAGATGTTTCAGTAGGTTCTTTCACAGCCTGGATGCCTTCCTAGTCTGGGCACAATCCCTTCCCCTGGTACAGCCCTTGTTCCATCTCAGGTGGTAGCTAGGGGATTTCTCATGACTGCCGCCCCTTTGTTTTGTTCCACCCCCTTATGTATCTTTTGCACAAGATGGGAATCCTTTGTCTCTTTCTGGGTTCCCACTCCTCCTTCTAAATGGAAAAGCACCAGGTTAAAGATGGATTCCAGTTCAGGTGACATGATCACGTGTCACTGTAAGACTTCATTACCCACTTGCCAGCACATAAATATACAGGAAGACTTACAAGTAACCAGAGCCATCCACAGTCAATTGTCCTGGTTAATGGGAGACATCAAGATTCCAAACCACCATTAATGGCCCACACTTTGCATAATTACAATAGGCCCTCAGAGTTATATTTCATATTTCTCGTTTCAAATACGAGAACGATACATACAAACAGGATGACCACTCTCGGTAGATTATAAGCTTTGTAATAGTACCTTACAAGAGACCTTTTTCATGGAGCATATTCCAGTTACATTATATTCACACTCATTAACATATTTTCATAAAATCATATAGAGTGCAACATCACACATGACCCCTTAAGAACAGCACAGTCCACAGTATTTCAGATGAAATTATCCCTTCTGGGTGGGGTCTAGTTTATTTAATTTTGCCCAGTCTCCAGTGGTCTTCTCAGCCCCAAACCCTTCCCTCTTAACTAAGGGAATCCATAGCCCTTCTTCTGGGGTTTGGGCTCTTCCTCTCCCTGGACCCTTTGAATCACCTTTCACCAGTACTATTCAGGTTGGCAACAAAGTCTGCAATAAACAGATGTATGTATGGTGTATCTTCCTTGGTGGTCCAAAGCAAACACACAATCTTAACACCTGTTTTAAACTGGGCCTGGCCCAGCTCCTTCTTCCCAAGGGCTTGGCCTTCCCTCTTCTGATTCAGTCACCCCTCCCAGGCTGTATCAGGGTGCAGCTCAGCCTTCTTGCTCTGGCTTTCAAATTCCCCTTTATTAGTATCTTCCCTTCAGGAGCCCTTATCACTCTCTGCCGTTCCTTCAGCTTCCTCTTTCCCTCTGGCTTTTTATAAGGAAACACTCTGATCCCTATCAAGCCCCATCTCAGCAGTGAATGAGGCACAGGTGGGCTAGAGAAGTTCTCTCTTACAGGGCCCAGTCCACCCTGGGGCAATGGGAAAGCTTTTTTTTCCATTATGATCTCAGGTATTAATTCAAAGCAATATAGTACAATATTGGTATAACCCACTGTGTGGATGCACTTATTCCAATAGCAATGGGTTTTGCTTAAACCCTTTCACAAATGCCATAAGTGGAAATGAAACCAGGCATTCTTATATCACCATAAGTGTCCACAACAGAGGTTCTATCAGTTTGACTGGTAAAAAAAAAATTCCCCTGCAAAAAGGCCCAAGAATGGAGTGGGATGACCACAACTTACCATGAGTGACATCTCACTTTGGTGCCATGATTGGGTGGCACTGGGGGGGGACACCCAAGCCAGAAGGAGCTAAAGTCAAGGAGTGTAGCAGAGCCCATGGGTATATTTAAGTTCCACCAAGAGAGACCCAAGCTGAAGGAGCTCAGAGAACATTCTTGTCATGTTTTGAACATCTTCACAATCTCCTATGAGCAGCATCTCATCTTGATAACTCACAGAGACTGAGTTTATTTCTGTAGATGGAGCTTGGAAGAGTATCAGCAGCATTCTCTCCCTCCCCACCCCCCGCATCTGACCCCTGATTATAAGTAGTGAGACTGCATCAAGGCTTCTGGAATTGTTTGTTCTCATTACAGTCTTTGGTGTGAGTTAAGTGAAGCCATCATGTCTTTTGGAAAATCTAGAAGAACCTGGGACTTGGAGATCTTAGTAAACCAGCTTCTCAATTAACCCTTAATGCTGTGGGGCCAATTGTGCTCAGCTACACTGGTATAAATCAGGAGTTACTTCTTGTACGTTGGTGTAACTGATAGGATCATATGGTCCTTGATGCTCACACAGACATTTGAGTTCATTGGGTGGTTGATTTATTTTCTGCAAAATTAACATCTTTGACACGAGGGTACATTTACTCATTTCTTCTGTCTTAAGCCTATTTGCATGTAAAAGCAATTGAAAGAGAAGAATGCAATGAAAAATGCCTAGATAATTATTCACAAAAGATCTCTAGTGCCCTTTAACAGGAACTATGATTTCCATTCTGTTAAGCTAATTCCACCATAAATTTATGTTGATTAGTTTTACATAAAATGAATTTTGAATTTATAAACAGGAATGATCACTGTAAGCAATAACTATTAATTCTAAATTCCTATGAAGAGAGATGGATGGTTATTTAGTACTTTTAACTGTAACTACTCAAAGTGATAAAATGTGGTTTTCATTTGACTCCAAGTTCTAGGTTATATGTGGATAAAATTTAACTACTGCTAATGTATTGGGAGGAAACTGAGATTAACACTAGTTGAGTGGATAGAAAAAATATATTTTCTTTGTATTCATAAATCATCCCAACATACATCCCAACTGATTTACTCATAACAGTGGATTAGGCACTCAGCTGGTGTGACAAAATTAGAAATTACATTGCTGTCATTAACAACTTGTTTCAATGTGTAAATTAACAGTTAGTCAATTAGAATGGCTTTGCAAAAAAGCAGACTGCATTAGAAACTAAAAATCAGAAAACAGTAATTCATCCAGTTTAGAGTGGTTCATCTCTATTCCTGATTTTATTCTAGTTTTTGTAGAAAACAAATGAGTCTAACAAATTCCCTGACATGCAGAACATTTCAGATTACTTAGTCTAAAACTAAATGTGCAGCTACTGAGTTGGCTCAAGCTATAAAACATTGACGTTAGTGAGTGTTACTGGTGCAAATTAATGGGAGGAAATGTTCCTGTTTCTGCTATTAGAACGTCATGACTTATTATCAGAGTGCTTTTGTAAAAGGGAACAGGTAAATGATGTTGAATAAAAAATAGTTTTATATAATGTATTTGGGGACTAATCCAAAGCACAATGAAATAAATGGTGGAAAGACTCCTGACTGACTTCAAAGAGTTTGGTTCAGGCCCATATTTCTTGAGACTATATATCTGGCCTCATCTTCAGTGTAAATTGTGAATTTGTGTGATGGTACTACAATTCCTCCCTGAGGCCCTGGTTCAGCAAAGCACTTCAATCACATGCTTAAATTTAAGTCTATAGTGTGACTGGTTCCCTCCGGGGTGCCACTTGGAACTGGGATACCACTGAACCTGCCTGTCCCACCACCCTGGGTTCCCCTTACTCTGTGCTGCTGTGACAGGCTTTCAAGCCCCATTCCAGCACACACATAGGTAGAGAAACACCCAGCTGCAGCTATATTCACACAAATGCTGAGAGCATGGGAGAATTCAGCTAAGGAATTGCCCAGCACCCAAGTGCACACCCCTTCTGGAGAGTAAACCCAAAATTGTATCATCTTGCGCTGCACGAAGAACTATGCAGCGTAATCTCATCAAATTTGTCCTCTCCCTCAATGTGGAGCAAGATATGAAACAGCTTTCTGTCCCAAGCATGAGTTCCACACTGGTATTAGAGACAAACAAAACAATTGTATTGACTACAAAAGATGGATTTTAAGTGATAGCAAACAGATCAAAACAGATTATGTTAGTAAAGAAAGAAAAACTGCAAACTGAGCTTAACATGCTAGATAAGTAGGATATAAATTAGCAACTTCTCACTCTGTGATAAACAGGCTGGCAGATTCTTAAGGCACCAGTTGCCTTGGCTTTCCCAAGTTTTCATACACAGGCTAAAAATCCTTCCAGCCTGGGACCATCACTTCCCACAGTTCAGTCTTTGTTCCTCAGGTGTTTCCAGGTGTGGTGTTGTAGGGAGAGTGAGGATTCCTCCATGATGTAATTTTCCCCCTTTATATCATCTCCCTACTTGTTGAAAAACTCTTTTGCTGTGACCTGGATCAAACAGTTCCCATTATGTGGTGCAGCAGGGTGCTCTTGGCTTGGATGAAGGGGTTTGGAGGATGGGAGGGGGATCAGGGGTGGGGCAGGGGTTTGGGATGCAGGGAGAGGCTCAGGGGTGCAGGCTGTGGGCGGCGCTTACCTAAAGCAGCTCCCAGAACCAGCGGCGTGTCCCTTCTCTAGCTCCTATGCAGAGGCACAGCCAGATGGCTCTGCACGCTGCCCTGTCCGCAGGCACCGCTCCTGCAGCTCCTGTTGGTTGTGGTTCCTAGCCAATGAGAACTGTGGGGGTGGCACTTGGGGGCAGGAGTGGGGCCATGCCGCTGCTTCCTGGAGCCGCGTGGAGCAGCCCTCGACCCTGTTCCCAGTCTGGAGTGATGGAGCGGAGCAAGCCCCAGACCCCTCTCCCCAGCCGGAGCTTGATGGCTAGCTTAAAATGGCTGGTGGGCCAGATGTGGCCTGCGGGCCATCGTATGCCCTCCCCTGGTATAGTGCTATCTCTGAGAGGTTTCTATTGTACACAGTTCCTGGGGTAATCTTTGTGATTGTGTGCATTTCTTCAATAAGCCATTAATATTGTTTGGCCTATTTACTGTCGTACCCAAAAGGCTGCTTATGGGTGTTTACGATCTCAGGACATATTTCAATAACACATACAAAGCCAAACTTCATAACTTCACATACAATGATAGCACATTGTAACCCAATGAATTATTACTATCTAGCAGATTAAGACTTTTAGACTGACATCTCCCAAGGCCTGCTTTGTATAACACATATCCTAATTACATGACAGTTGTGAATTTTGGGGTGTCAGGGTGTCACAAATTGGACTTAAGTATGTGAGTAAAACTAAGCATGTGCTGAACTGGGGCCAGAGATTCCAGGTGCACAGAGAGGTTATGCCCACAGAGAGGTTATCCAGTAAGAGGGTGCTGTGTGTTCCCAGAGTGCTCCCTTCTCTGTGTTCGGGCAGTGCAGCTGATGGAGGTAAGGCCAGCCTCTGTCTCATCCCCACCTCTGTCGGGCTAGCCCTTCAGGGTGCTAAGAGAGTACAGTGCTTGTGCTCATGCACCTGGCTTGTAATCAAGGCTCTAAGGTGGGAAGGCTCTCTCTGCTTTGCATCCCACCACTTGCCCACACAATATCTTACATTAATAAGGCAGCTTCCACATCTCAGAGGGATGGAATAAAAGGTGAAAATCAAAACAAGAATAAATTCCTAGCCTCTCCCCCAAAAAGTTTATAATCTGTCTCTTGGTTATTTGTGTGTTATAGTACCTAGCACGAGGGGAACCTGATCCATGAATATGGCCTCTGGGTGCCACTCCCCTCCAAATCAATAAATAACAGGTTCTGCATGCCTACACATATATGTATATATACTGCAGCTATTGAAGGCAGGAGCAAAATTTTGCCCATTGTCTTCAACTGATATTTGTGTTTGATCAATAACTTGAGAAATGGGCCCAGTGTGAAGATGGCCATGCTATTCCAGCTAAATAAGCTTGTGATGGTAGTGGAAGACTCACGGGTTTAGCTGAAGCCAATTTGTATTTTCCCTTAAAACTGTGGGTGAAATCCTGGCTGCACTGAAGTCAATAGCAAAGCTCTCATCTTCCATAGGGCCAGGATTTCACCCTGTGAGAATGAGATATTGCAATTGCCAAATGTGTACCTTTATCTATATTGTACCAAAGGTACAATGGCTGAAAGTATGTAAGTGGTTTGTGTGGAAAAATCTCCCACACAAGTACCCACTAAGGTAATGTTCCAACGGTTTCACAGTCAGTGCTCTCAGTCGAGCTATAGGTTGTTTTCATTTCTTTTGTCTGTTTATGTCCCTTGCTTGACCCATATCAGTTTGCATATAAAAACTCTGCTTACTCATAAAAGGGCTCCTATTCCAGTGTTGGCACAGAGATTCTTCACTAGTACAACTTGTATCACACTGTTCCCTTTCAGGAACTAGAAAGCAGTCTACTGCAAGTGAGTTCTCATCTTATTTGCAGAAACTTTCCATTTTGCATCTTGTGCTTTTTGCACTCATGACTGAGTGTGCTAATAAGATAGGCAGGTATTTTCTGTTCTAACAATACATCACAGACATCTTCCAATATATGATCCTTCAAGTACATTTGTTGAAGGATTCCAGATTGATAGTCCCTTCTTCCTCTCTTAAGTACAAATGTGAAACCAACATTAACCTTTTATAAGGAAAGTACCCCATGTCTTCAACTTAATTATGAGCCTTTCAAGCAAAGCTGGGGCCATGTTTTCAGCAACTGCTTTCATCCCCATCAGTGCAGAGGAGGAATTTATGCTTTAAGTGGAATTCAGCTGAATTTCTCTTGAATTGGAAACGCAACATGAAACATGGGGGTGCAAACTTCTGGTGAGTTCTTCCAGTTCTTCCATGTACAAATACTTGTCTTGAACATAGATCATAAAACATCCTTGCATGACCACTTGGAAGTGAAGGAGCAAGCGAGAAGTCTCCACCTCTTATGTTCCTTGTCTCCGCTCACCTTTGGGAGAGAAAAACTGTTCCCTCTTTTTTCAACAGGATTTTAGTTTAGCACCTCACCCCAACCTCTTTCCTGCTCTGGTATATAGAGTAGTATGGAGAGAAAGTTGCACTCTCCTACCCTGAATAAGAAGCAGCCCCTGAGGCACAATCTCTCTTGTGCTGGTGGGGTGTGAATGTGACTTAAGCCACGTTCTGGACCTTAGAGTACGGGATTTTAATATCCCTCAGTTAGTAACAGAAAAGGGAACAAGTGGTAATCAGAAATTAAATCACTTTTCTAAAGGCGCCTTTAATTGAGATGTACAGTATAGACTTTACTACAAAATTGCTCTTAACTATAAATATTTAGAGTCCCTCCAATTAAATGATTCTTTAGCCCTGCCTGCTAGGTCAACTGTGAGATGTCTGCCTTAGAGTCACTTTGATATTCACTGTCCTAGCTGGGAAAGTCTACTTTCATAGAGATCAGATGTTAAGGATTGAAAGGGTATTAGATCTTCAGAATGCGGGTTTTAGCTTATTAAAGAGTTCAGTAAGCTTGTGTGTGTAAAATAAATATCAAATCACATTCAACTTTCTGTACATAATATAATGTAAATAAGATCAGTGAGAGAACTTCTCCTATCAACTGAGTCAACGTGAATTTTATTTCTGAAATACTTTGGTAAAGCACTGGAAAATACAGTGAAACCTATACAAGAGACTGTCTTTACTGGGTAGTCTTTAACAGACTTCCCGGAAGTGACCCCAAAGATATTGAGAATAATTCTGCCCACATTTCTTGTCAGCGTTTTTTATTGTCACTTAAAACAGATTCACTTTATACTGTGGGAAACTGTTTTGTTTCTCCACGTGCAAACAGTTTAACTTTGTTCCCCTTGTTTTGTGGTTCTCTTAATCTAAAATTAGTACACACAGAGTGTTTGCCCTCTTACCTTCTCACACAGTCTGCACTGAATTGAATGTATAACCTCCTGTCTCAGCAGACAGCAGGGTCTTTAAAAATTTAAAGACACAGTACATAAAAACAAGACACAGTACACAAAAACAAAGGCATAACAGTCATATACGCAAATACATCACCCAGTCCTGTAATGCTTTCCAGAACACTTGAACCAGATGACCTTGTCATTTTCATATTTGATTTGTATTTTATTGGGCTGTTCTGTACAACAATGCTGACATTTGCATGTATTTTCTAATTCCAGTTATCTCCAGGAGAATAGTGGGACATAATGGATTAATATTGTATATTTTCTATACAAAGGCCCTAAAATATTTTCAGCGGGTTATTTAAAACCAAAACTCTAGTTGCAAGGCAACTGAGAGAAATGTGGTCCCCACTTATCCTTGTTTAAATACATTAAACCAATTAGTTTAATCTATACAATGAGAGAAGAGATAGGAAGAAGCATTTCCATGATTAAATATTTACTATATGAGCCTTGGTTATATCTTGGCTATTAAAAATTTGCTTAAGGCTAAATGTTATATGAACTCAAAAGCAGTTTTTTAAACCCAAATGTTCACAACAAACCTTTTGGAAAAGCAATAAAAACAGAAGTTGACATTATTTTTAGAAGCCATTGATATTTGTATGAATTTTAAAGTGGCATTGTCCAAAGTAACAAGATGAACTAAAGAAAATTTTGAAGGGGAATGTGTACCTTGTGTTGTCAAACTCTGTTGGTAAACTTTAAAACCAAAGAGTTAAGATTTTAAAATAGCAGTTACTACACATTGTGTGTGTATTCTTATACAAATACTCCGAAATCAATGAATGCTGTAAAACCTTAACAATAATATCTTAACATACCATCAGGGCCGGTGCAACCATTTAGGCGACCTAGGCAGTCACCTAGGGCACTCAGATTTAGGGGGTGCCGTTTTCTTTGGCAGTGACTGCGGCGGCTGGATCTTCAGTCGCCGCCAGCATTTAGGTGGAGGGAGCTGGGGCAGGGGAGTGTGGGGAGAGCCGCCTGCAGCAAGTAAAGGGGGGGTGGCACACAGGGGAACTCCTCTCCCCAGCTCACCCCTGCCCCACCTCCTCCCTGAGCATGCAGTGGCTGCTTCACTTCTCCCGCCTTCCATGCTTGCAGCACCTAAGCTGATTGGCACCACAAGCCCGGGAACCAGGAGAAATGAAGCAGCCACAGCGTGCTCGGGGAGGAGGTGGAGCAGGGGTGAGCTTGGGGGGGAAGTGCCTCAGGGTGGGTGGTGGAGAGTTTCCGCAGGGGGGGTGCCTCAGGGCAGAGGTGGGGGGAGCGCGCAAGGTGGAAGTTTCGCGTAGGGCGCAAAACATCCTTACACTGGCCCTGCATACCACTAAAAATAATGGGCCATATTCAGTCCATGTGTCCAGTGAAGTGAATGGTGCTAGTGCTGAACGTGGCCTCTTTTCCTTATCCAGGATCTATAACAAACACCACATATAGCATTACCTTTTAAAATCTACAAGATTTAAAGAAGTTGTGAATTAATGGCAACTCTTTCATTTCCACTTGCCCTTTTGTGCCTAGCTATTGCGGGAGTCTCCAAAAATCCAAAAATTGGGGTGGGAGTGCAAAAACATGTACCTAATCTCATGACTAATTATTGCAAATTGACACAAGGCACACGTTTCTGAAACCATCATGGTTGGTGTTTTTACATATCCCATGTAAAACTCGAAGGGGGAAGGAGTTAGGTTTATATGAACCCCTGGCAACTTTCTTTCCAGTTTCTGTGTAAATCAATTTCAATTTCAAAAGACCCTCAAGGACTGGAAGCAAAACTTTGTCAAGAACTATAGTTATGCATAGCTTCAAATAGGAGCCAGTTAATACGTATGAGTTTCTATCCAAATCCATGCACGTGCATAAGTACACTTGAAACTCAGCACAAGCTGGCTAAAAGGTACATAAAACTGGCCCAAGTCTGGAAGTTCTGGTTAAATTTCACCAGATTTCTGGTTTCCTTACAAAATTTTTGCACAGACGCAGCTGCAATAATATGGCGGAAAAGGTTTTGTTGCATGTTCATCATAGATTGTCATGGAGGATATTGTAAGATAACTTAATTATTTCCTTGTTACTGAGAGAATGGGATGCTTAAAATAATCAGTTGTTTTATGCATATATTGACTTGCCATATATCTCCCATAACAGAATGTTTTATCATTACTTCATTGAGCACAAGCTATTTCAATGAATAAAGCACTTACATTCAAATTCCAAATTCAGTGTTCAGTCTTACAGTAGCTATTCCAAGAAAACTAGCACAGCATGCTAGAGTTAAACAATTAAACATCTAAGAACATCATAGCTGACTTATCCTCTTGCGCTGTATTTTGTCACACCTTTAAAATCAGTCTTGAGGCCAAATTCTGCACTTATTTACACCATCATAAGTCTATTAACGTAAATAAAGTTGCATGGGTATAAATGAAAGGTTAATCTGTCCCCTAGATTCTGGAGAACGTTCACATTTAGTTTGGTCTGCATTCTCATTCCATGCTATATTTATATCCATGTGTATTTTCTGAGATGAATGAATCATAGGGTGGGGGGGTAGAATTCTGTGAATGCTCAGTTCAGTATGAAGACATTCTGATACTAGGGTGATGAATGCCAATATAAGAAACTACCTAGATAGATAAATGGAAGGAGAACATAGATTTGAAAGTGGTCACAATCCTTTGTGTTCTCTTTCTGACAACATTTGAGGGCTCAAACTTTAGTAACATAAACTCTTACAACATGTTGATCCCATTTTCTAGTATACACAAAAAGCAAATTTCAAATTGTATATTAGATTTGTGACTCTGTTGGTCATTTGCTTAGAGAAAAAGTAGTCATGTAGGATTGTTTCTATCAACAAGCATGAACTGTGAATTACAGATTTTGGGACAGATCCTCAGTCTGGCAAATTGGTATAGAGCCATTGAAGCTAATGGAGCTATGCTAGTTTATATGAACTGAGTCTGGTCCATTCACAGTGAACGCTTAGTAAATATTCTGCAAACCAAGAATTATATACCGAATAGAGCTGTATGTATTCTAAATTATACATGTTGAGAATATCATGTACAGGATAAAGGTGATTTTTTTAATAGAAATTATTTGTCAGTTTTTCAACTCTGTGCTGTGTACATCAGATTGACCAATTGGTTTATAACCTTCATGTTTCTGGAATGAGGAAAGGTGTTGATGTTGTTGCTTTATCCTAAATATGTTATAGTGTAACTGTACTAGATGCTTTGAAGGGTGTTCAGAAACTAAAAATGTCAACAACTGAAACAGTTTTCCATCTGCTCCCACTTTAATTTCAATGAGTTTGTAATTTTATAGAGAGAGATTATTTCTGCCACTGGCAACTGAAAAGTGGTAATCAGATAATCAAAATACATTGACTACATAAATCATTGCATCTTGAATAGTTTTCTCATAAATTTTGTCCACAAATTGTTTTTGGCATGTTTTGCCCTCTATACAAGCCAGTTTTACAGCTTGCAAAAATGTTAAACTCCATGATGAATAGCTTGTCTATTGAGACTTAGGACCAGACTCATCAGTATGATCTGGCAACTCTGTACCACCACAGTGACATAAGCATCCATAAACCAACCAGTTAAACTAGGAGTGGTGCCAAGCAGCCAGAGTTTGGCCCTTAAAGCCTGGCCCTTAAAGCCTGCATATGTTCAGAAAAGTAACTTCATAGAAACACTTGCTTACTCAACAGACCTGCTCCCTGTACGTGTTCCAAGTAATACCTACAGTGCTTATGTTCTCAACAGAATTAAATTTTAACTGTTTTTGCTTGTTGTCATTGTAATACCAGGGGAGCAGTACCAAAGTGAGCTGGATTCACTTTGGGCTTGCTTATCAGCAACATAATTGTTAAATAACCTGCAGAGGTTTATTGTGAAGGGTGCTTGGGTCAAAAAGAGCAGTGCTTCATTTCCGGTGTGGGATTGGAGGTCTGGCAGCTAGAAAAAAATGTTTTTCCTTGCATATCAAACTCCCTCAGTGTAAATCCATTGAAAAGGAAAAATAAGGAACCAATGGGGCTCCACATGGGATCTGGAGTCTACTCACAAGGAATGGATTTCAGATTCAGAATCTTAGTGATATTGATGTTGCTGAGTGGTAAACAAGTAGTTGATGAAAATAAAGGTGCACAGGAATTACATCTGTTGACGATGCATGAAATTAGAGATTAAATAGCTGAACCATTATTAGTGCTTATTAAAACAAACAGTGCTATTTTGGAAGCACTAGTTTATTGGAAAACTCCCAGTTTATCTGTAATTTCAGTGGTTTAACTTATTGCCTATAATACAGAGAACAGGCTGTGAAAGAGTTGTAAGTCACATTGACTTCAGTGGGCTTTGAATGAGGCCCTTAGTAATATTGGTATTGAGAACAGGAATTAAATAGCTAAACTGTTAATTATTTTGAGGAAGCCTTGATGTTAGAGAGGCACCAGTTAATTAGAAATGCAGGAGGAAAGACATGTAAGTCTAACATACATAGGCCAAATCATACCCCCTCTACTACAGCTGCAAAGGGCCCCAGACAGGTCAACTGGTGCCACCACTTGGAAGGTGAGAGCAATAAATTAGCACCATTCAATATAAAACTAAACATTCTTATGAAAAATAAGAATCTCTGCAGCTACATGAGCTGGTATAAAACTTTGTAATCGATACAAACACTTGTGCTTCAGGATACAACTAACAGCTTGGAGGAAGGATGAAACTCCACCAGGGGCACCTTTATAGCATAATTGTCCTGTGTAGGGGGCTTTGCATCTTCTTCTGAAGCATCTAGCGTTGGCTGCTGTTGGAGGCAGGATACTGGACAAGATGGACCATCAGGACTGGCTCTAGGTTTTTTGCCACCTCAAGCAAAAAAAAATTTTGGCTGCCTCCCATCCCAGCCCTGGGCTCCCCCTCTTCCCCCCCTGCTGCCCCAGCCCTGGGTCTCCACTCCACCACACCGCCGCCGCCCAGAACTGGGCTCCCCCTTTCCCCCACCAGTGCCCCTCACACCTCTTGCCCCCCAGACCTGAGCTCTCCCCCACAACCTGCACCCTCCTTCACCGCAGCCATGGTCACTGTAACTAGCTCCAGGGCGGGTCATTCAGCAGAATTTGGATATGCACAAAACACAGACAGGATTGTTCCCATATGGTTAAAAAGCTGTGGTAAAGTGGAACAATTTCAGCTTGTGTGATTGGAGGATATCTGAATGCATATTGTAAGACTGCCCTCCATAAATGAGGAAAAGTTGAGGTGCCTTTATTATTCTTTGTTCCACTCTTTCTTCCTACGGGGAATTTGCCAATGCAATATCACTGTCTTCCTTTTAAAACAAACAAACACAAAAAGGCAATGGCTGTTGAAATAGCAATTCCAGTCCTAATACCACTGGAAGATTTCTCGCTCAATTTTATCTTACTTTTTTAAAGCAAGTTACAGTGGATCAGTAATTTGATTTGGGAGAAAGAAGTAAAGCAGCCCAAATTGAGCTTGAGCACTCCTGAACTTTGAGGTGTTCAAATCTGGAAGGCAGGTGCTGGGTATATGTGTGTATGGGGTGGGGTGTGGGTCCGTGGGGAGCACAGCACACGTATGCAGCAGCATGTCTGGAGCTGAGTGGAACCGGACACGCTGTCTGAGCGGCACGGTAAGGGGAAGGGAGGATGGAGAAGGATAGGGGTTCGGGGGGCAGTCAAGAGACAGGAGCAGGGGTTGGATGGGCAGAGGTTCGGGGGGCAGTCAGGGATGGCCGTGCATGGGAGTCCAGGGTTTGTCAGGGACAGGGGGCTGCGGTCCTGGGGAAGTTGAGGGGGGTCTCAGGAGGGGCAGTTGGGACAAGGAGAAGGGGCTTAGATAGGGGTGAGTCCTGGGGCAGTTAGGGGCGGGGTCCTGGTGAGGGGTGCAATCAGGGGACGAGGACCAGTGGCACTTAGATAGGGGGTATGGTCCTGGGGGGCAGTTGGGGGCAGGGTACCTGGGAGGGGGTGAGCAGGGGACAGGGAGCGGGGGGGTTGGATGGGTTGGGGTTTCTGTGAGGGCAGTCAGAGGGAGTGGATGATGGCAGGCTGGGGCTTCCATTCCCCTGGAGTGTTCTGTTTTTTGAATATTAAAATATGGTCTCTCTACCATTCACAGCACACTGCTGCATGAGGTCCCATTCCTTCCTTTCCAGTTGGTAGTGGCCAAGGGAATGCTGGGAAATATAGTTCTTTCCCTGCTCCAGGGCTGGCTCTATAGGCAGGGAGCTAACCAAGGAACTACAGCTCCCAGAGCCCCCTGTTGGTTCTCAGCATCCATGCCACCCCTGCAAATGGGCTGCCCCAAGCAGGTGCTTGCTTTGCTGGTGCCTAGAGCTGTCCTTGTGGACCATTGGTCTGATTCAGTTCTTAAAAATTGTGGAACTAGTGCCAGGTGTCTGAGCTCAGTTTACCCCCAAGTGCTCAGGCAGTCAGCTTTAGGTCAGAGGGGGTAAGGCTTGGCTCATCAAAGCGCCACAGCTACTGATTTTCAATCCACCAGCCATTTGCTCTCCAGAGAGAGAGGCAAGCGTGTGGAGTGTCAGAGCAATTGGCAACTGCAGTGCATCAGCAGTTGTAGAACGGCTCTGATGCTGCTCTGGGACCTGGTGCAGAGTAGATGTCTGTCCTCTGTAAGTGTGAAGGACATCTGCTTTAGAGAGCTTTGGCAGCCAGGTCTCATTGTGGTAGGATTTCTTACAAACAGCAGACAGTCCATCCTCATGTTAAAAATGTATGGCATTTGACTCCAGTCCTTGTACTTGGAATATTTGTTTTACCCTGAATAGTGGTGATTAAGGACTCAAGAGTCAGAGTGAAGAAGGCAGCTTTATGTACCTCTCCCCAAAGTTATGCAGGAAGGCAACATGCCAATGTATCCCAGTCTACGTGCTGTACTTCAAACAATTAACAGCATCAAGCTCAAGTTTCCTTTTGGATTAATAAAAAGGCCTAGAATAAAAACCTCCAAGCTTTTTGCAGATCTGAAAAATTGAGACGTTACTTGCAAATGCTTGGATTCTGGAGCAACAAATTGATTGTATTGCAGACTTATTCCTACAATCAAATTGTACATCCTTTCAACAAGGTGCCAAACATAAGCAATCTGGATGCAGAAAGTTGGTCTGGATTTGATAAACTGAGAAGCTTCAGGCAGGGTTCATTGAGTCTTGTCTCAAATGTCCAAAAGATCAATCTAGAAGTGGTCTTAAAAATAAAGGTGGGGACTACACCAGAAATCCTGTATGGCACTGCAGCCACTATTAAAGCAACGGAACCCTAAGCCAGATGATCCGACACTAGGAGGAGGATTCCTCATATGGCATAAAGCTTGTCCTGTCTAACAGCATAGCTGGGGTTGAAGAAGTATGGCCTGAGATCTTCTATGTACTGACGACAATCCCCAGCTACTGAACTCACCCATTGGGGGTCTATGATAGTTGACACAGAGTGGCTAAAGATCAGGGGAGCACAAAGAGAAATTGTACATCCTCTTGTCATCCTTGGAGTTGAATGGTCATCGCCGGAGCTGAGGCTCTGGCCCTTGTATTTGTAAGTGCCTAATTACTTGAGGTTTAAATTCTTCATGGAATAACATGATTTTGAGAGAGACAATTCCAATGAAAAGGCTTCAATTAATATCAGGTCTTCATGATATTCATTCTGTTAAAGCAGGTAATAAATTATTGCAAAAGGGAAAGTAGTAGTAGATGGAACACTAAGAGTTGACGTTTAAAGTTGTGTATTAAACTATCCCTAAAGCCCATCTCAAGGCCTTTTTTACACAGAAGCAAATTGTTTCAGGATTAACTTTTAACAAATCTGTGTTATTTATTACCTATTTTACCAGTTAAAAGGAACAAGCTAAATTCCCATCTTCCCTGTAAATCTTTCACCCGTCTGCCTAATCCTACAAACTTGTTCTAGATCAAATGTCATTTGTTGTATGCTCATATTTGCTACTTCAGCTCCCTAATCCCCACTTTCCCAAACCTTCAGGAAGCTTTGGGGAGTGTGTGTGGGGGATGGGTGGGAGGGGCAGGGCCACCTAGAAGATTCCAGGGGCCTGGCATCTTCGGCAGCAGGGGGCCCCCGCTTCGGCGGTAATTCGGTGGTGGTGGGGCCCTTCTGTACTGGGACCTGCCGCTGTGGTGGGGGCCCCCCTGCCGCCGAATGACTGCCGAAGCGGGACCCGATGCCAAAGTGCAGCCGGGTCTTCGGTGGCAGGGGGCCCCCACTGTGGGTCTCAAGGGCACTTCGGTGGCAGGTCCCGGAACGGAAGGGCCTCCCACCACCGAATTACCGCTGAAGACCCGGCTGCGCTTCAGCGGTAATTCGCCGGCAGGGGATTCTTCTGCCCCGGAGCTGAAGGACGCCCCCGCTGGCAAAGACCGAGAGTGGAGGAAGCTCCTGGGGCCCAGGCTCCGTAAGAGTTTTCTGGGCACCCCGGAGCGACTGAAGGACCCTGCTCCAGGGGCCCCGAAAAACTCTCCAGGGGGCCCCTGTGAGGCCGGGGCCTGGGGCAAATTGCCCCTCTTCCCCCCCCCCCCCGGGCGGCCCTGGTGTGGGGGCGCATGTTAGGTAAGAAGTGAAGTCAACAAAGACACTGTATATAGTTTATAAAAAAGTCAGAGAAAGTACTAAGCATTTACAGCATCAAGTGCCCAGAGGATAAGTGCTCTGGAACAGTCATCCAATGCACTTCTGCCATTCTTCTTTTATTATAAAACTCTAGGGTAAGTAATCAAGTGTATTTTATTTTCCGCACATAAAATATTTGAAGAGTTTAGAGAATTTTAAAGGACCACAGTACATTAATCATTATTAGCAATCTTAAACTCAACCAAATTAGCAATGGTAACTTTAAAGAAAAATGGTTTGGTACATCACTGAAAACAACATCCTTTCCCATCTCATTAATCAAGTCAGGACCACAACATTATCGAATGGCACATGACAGATTTTTACCATGTGTCTGCAGGTAGAAAATAATCATACTTTGGCCTGATTCTTCTCTCACACTAGTGTAAATCAGGCATAGCCCCCTTAATATTAGTGGGGTTTAGCCTAATTTGTGTGTGTGAGGGGTAGAATGTGTCTCACTGACTTACCTACCAAGCATAGCAGGGATACTCAGTGACTAACATCTGACTTTAGTGACAACTACAGTATCAAATGTTTCTACTGTATATGACAAAACACCACACTTCTCATTTGCTGTACACATTCTGACCATATATAATCACTCTAGGCCATTTTCTGCTGTGATGTTGTAAAAGCAGGCACAAAACACCATACGCTTCTCTTCCTGATTCTGAAATATAACAGTTCCAAAAAGTGTTGAGGAAGGCACTGAATACCAGACAACAGCATCTTTTCCCACTAGCAGGATTGTAATTTGATTTGGAATCTCTCTTTAACAGCTTCAGTTGATTTGTCCAGTGCAAAAGTAAAGGGAGAGTCTACATCTGCAATTCTGGATTGCTAAGACACCAGCGTTTTCCTCTTTGTCCATGGACATAACTGCAAATTTCTTGGGTAGGGTCAGACTGCTCAAGAATCTCTTCTCTTTGACTTTTTTTGGCCAGCTATATAGATAAGGGAGACATTCATGAAAGTTGTGGGAAAATGTTTGTAAAGGACTGGAGATTCTTGAAAGAAAGCTGACATCCTATATACCTGCAAAGTAGTCTTGTCTATGTGACATCTTTAGGCTTTTTTGGAAAGCTGCTTCTATGTGAGGCACAAACACAGGAACAGTTTTTAATGCGTTTATACAACACTTTTAAGAAGTGTGTGTGTGTGTCTGTCTGTCTGTCGGTATAAAACAGCTGTTTAGTTTAGTGTCTATATCAATTACCAAGATATTAGACTAGACTTTGAGGCAAAATATGGTTAGAATCTGTTGCTTTCTTTGTTTCAGTCTCAGAACTTTTTTTCTCCATCCTCCATTTATTAAGTCCATAAGGTAAACTGTCAGGATCGGATTTACTGGCATGCCCTGGCTGCTTTGTGTAGCTATGGTTTACAGTTGCTTTCTGTCACCAAAGCACCACAAAAATAGCCAGAGTGTACCAGTGAATCTGGCCCACTGTTTTAAATCCTGAAACTGTAACAGTATGTATGTAGAGTAGTAAAAGTATACATAAATACAGGTTAAAACTAAATAGTTTAAAAGCAATTAATCTTCCATTTATCCAGTAAGACTGTGTTTAGAATTCACTGTCTTTCTATAAAAGTTTGAGGCACCAGGACTGCCTTAAAAAGCATAGAGAGCACAGGAAAAATAAATCTATTGTGGAATTGTTTTTGGCTTTTATTAAAAAGTGAGCTGCAACTATTGGCGTGGGGGGACAGCAACTATAGTTGTGAATTATTTTAAAAGACCATTTCCTCCCTCCTGCCTTTCCTCCTCTAGATGATTCATAATGATGGAAATGCTTCATCTCCAGTTTTGTTTTGAAGTACTAACCAAAAGAGCCTATTGTCTCATAACAAGTGAAATACACTGATTGTCTCAATCCATTTCCAAGCAGACAGATGAGATGTCCATATCTCCCCCAAACAGTATCACACTCAACAGCAGCCTTATTAGAGAAGCCAAAGATTTTAACAACTTGCAGTGTGAATTCCCTTATTCCCCCAACAAGTGATCCTTCCACATGATTGTTGAAACACATTGCTGGGCATGGGGATAGAGAGCTCAAATTTCTGCGGCTCATGCTGTACCTGGTCTGCGGATAAAGAGGAGACTTAGTTCTTCTGGGTAGGCAGCAGGCATCTTCCACAAACACTGCATTCCCTTAAAATATCTTGTCTTTAAATGTAAACATAAGCCAGTCACATGGAAGATCACTTTGGGCCTCTGAGCTACATAAGAGCTGATAGAGCCTTGCAGTAGCTTAGAGGCAGAAGGCTTAGCACTTAGCTAATAGTGAAGGTCTGGAACACTTTCCTCCATCCAATCCAGGAATACCATCGCTCAGAAGAGAGTATGTCCAGCCCTTCGTAGGCAAAAAGGATGGTTTGGACTAATGTGAGGCCTTTGTGTAGAATAGATTGGACAATGAATCGAAGTTCACCGGCCTCAGCAACTCCCTCTAAACCTCTTTCAATAGAGTCAGTGTATTCATTGTCAGGGCTTTCTAAATACTCAGCATTGGCCTAACTGTGCTCCAATGTAGTTGCCTTTTGCAAATCTCACCCATAATGTGTAGTGTATGCCTATGTTCTGTTAATGATACAGGGTTTTAATTTAATTAAAAAACCCACAATTTTTGCAGTTCATCTTTTTAAAGTCAGACTAAACTTAATTTTTCTGAAAAGGCAGTCAAGCAATAATCTCTCTATACAGGAGAGAAAAATGAGAGGTTGAGTTATGGCCACATACAGGAAAATATAGATATGTCGCCAGCAGAAAGTGAGAAGTCATTTACCATGGTGTCTTCAGATAGGGAAAAAATTTACCAGTTAGTATTTCTTATTTTAACATTTCAGCCTTCTGTGAATGTTTTTCTGTCTAATGTTTTTGGCTAAACCAACTGTTTACTTTTGTAGATAAACAGGACAGGGAGTCATTACAATTTTGCTGGAGAAAGGAAAGAGCTATAGAAAGTCATAAGATTATTCAGATTTTTTTCTCCCTCCACCCACCCACTTTTAACACTTGAAAAAAGCTTTTAAAATCTGAGCTGTAGATATCTTATGGAGGCAACCAAATGATACCACTTCTAGATGTATCCTTCTTAAAACAAAAAAGCAAATGTCAGCCAACTAATAATAACTAATAATATAATATTAATGCAGAATTCTAGGGAATTCTGCGAATTGGTTCAGATTTCTCAAATTATCTGACCAAAATGACTAAAATTTATATTAAAGGTCACCCAAAGTTTCAGTGTGAAAGTGAAGCGTAGGTAATTGCTCTGTTTGATTTGTTAGGTTCAGGTAAAGGTTTAGGTTGTTCCATGGTGCAGTGGTTCAAAGTTGTTTTTTGTTTTGTTTGTCTTTTAGCATAATAATTTTATAAAGCACTTTGAATATACATTTTTTCAACAAGAGAAATATGTCAGTTAAATACTAGGGAAATTAATAAAGCATTTGCTTAAAAATCAAGAAAAAGTTCATAGCTTTGGATATTATTTTTGCTTAGTTTTACTTTTTTGGGATTTTCAACATTTGTTACCGGGGATTGAGTGTAGGATTTTCAGTAATGGGCAGATAATGATGCTAATAGCTTATCAAGGCTCATCATAGATTCTAGTAGGGTTTAGCTGTTCTTGTCTATTTTAATCTTCGTGTATCAGACTTGGCTTCTCGAGTATTTTGCTACAGTTAATATTTAGCAGATTTCTGAAATACAATGGAACCCACAGTGAATTATACTGTGGTTTGTTATTACAGTGCAGAAGAGAAACATCCTGTTCTATTTAAACTGAATTGCTTCAAAAACTAAACAAATTATCTGACCTTGCCTAATACATATACTTAAGAGTACAGACAAGCAGTATTTTTTCAGTCAATATACTGCCAATAGTCCCTCAAGCATAATGCTAATATAGTTAAGGGCTGCTGAAGATTAATGTGTCTGAGCTTTCTTTCCCAAGAGAAATAAGTGCGTGAGAGAGACATGCTTGATAGTGTAGCCATGAGTCCTAGGATGAAAGCTGGCCTTCATGCAAATTTGCAGCACCCATGATTCCGTCATCTCCTAATCTGGGAGACCTAGAAGGGGAGTTCAAGCTTTAATATTTTTTAAAGGAAACTGCAATGCCTTTTTCCTGCAAAAAATACCCTTGAAAATGTAACCTAATGCAAAGTGATCTCTAGGGTGCTGATAGTTTTTTCCATGTTTTTAAATCTCATGATCACAGGTTTTTAACACTCCCCTCACAGACACAAAGCTTAGCTCTTGGGTTCAGGAAAGAAACAAGTGCTATCTCCCTTGCTATTAGGGAAGATGCTACATCAGTTCAAAACTGCAGGGAATACAGCCATTCAGGGTGATGCTGATGGTGTTAGGGATACCACAAGCTCTCTGCTGCAGATGAGCTGGCTCTTCTTTGAGCAGCTGGCACTACTTCTCACCACAAGAAGGAAGCGCAGCTTAAGAGCATGAGAGGCAGGGTACTATAGACTTGTGGACTAAGCCAGAGACATTGCGAAGGGACTAATCCCAGCTGCAACTCTGATGCCCTCAAGTCACACAGGCCAACATTTTCAAACTATAAAGCCTAGTTGATTTGTCAGGGGGTAGAGATGCTCACACTGCTTGCCAATAACCCATGGAAAAGGGGGCTCACCCTGATATTAATGCCTGGAATTTCCTCTAAGATCCTAAGCAACCCAGGATGGCAGGTTCGGCTGCCTGGTAGCTAGTGGCAACCAGCTCATGCAGGGCCCCATATGCAGCTGGTACCTTTCCTGTCAAAAAATGAGCTCAAACAGATTGCCCAGGACTCCTTCCCCCACTGAGCAGTACTAACTTCCTACTTGAAGGTGACCAAGCAGGCTATGTGCTCATCATCCAACCCAATCTCACCTTGGACAAAATGCCTGGCATTCACTGACAGCCATGGCTGTGTCTGCTCTTACCATGTTAACAAGCCTGTAGAACAGGGTTCCCAAACTTGCTCCTCCACTTGTGCAGGAAAAGCCCCAAGTGGGCCGGGCCAGTTTGTTTACCTGCCATGTCCGCAGGTTCAGCCAATCATGGTTCCCAGTGGCCGCGTTTTGCTGCTCCAGGCCAATGGGAGCTGCTGGAAGTGGCGCGGGCCTAGGGACGTGCTGGCGGCCGCTTGCAGCAGCTCCCATTGGCCTGGAGCAGTGAACCACGGCCACTGGGAGCCGCAGCTGGCCGAACCTGTGGACGCGGCAGGTAAACAAACCATCCCGGCCCACCAGGGGCTTTCCTTACACAAGCGGCGGAACAAGTTTGGGAACCACTGATCTAGAACATCTGCTTCGGAAACAGACTCTGCTGTTCCTTTTTTGGCTATGTCCAGTTTGCCCCTTTTTAATTCCCATATGACTCCTGACACTATTTGTGTACAAATGCTTTTCCCAACCTTCTCTGTAAGCACAGTCCATGCAAAGTCCACACTCACTCCCTTTCCTGGGGGTTTGGCTTTAATAACAAAACCATAGAATAACAAAGATCAACTCAAACCTTTCTCTCCCTCAGCCCAGTTTGGCTGTTTGAGGGGTTCCTCCTTCAGGATTGCTCAACCTACTATTTAGGTCCTCTCTACAGAGCCACTCCTTCCTCCCTTGTGTTCAGGTGGAATAAAGAGTCCCCTGCCTCAGCAAGTCAGCAGAGGCCACCAACACTATTTCTAAAGGATTAACCACTGCTAATAGGGTGCCAAGTTTCAGGAAACATTGGCATTCTATTAGAGTCCTATATGGTGGCTCTTATAAAGATCCAGTTGTTTTAATAATTTTGGTATATACCTGTTTTGGCCATTACATCATCCCCCCTGCTGGAAAACTCTGAGAATGGGTCAGTATGAAAAGTCCAGATAAACACTTTTCTTTTCAGAATTGCTTTTCAGTAAAGTAGGGTAACTAGGGATTAGCCAAACATAGTTAGAAGGAATGTGTTATCTTTGGTTAAATGGCTATGTTATAAACCCACATTGTGGGAAACCTGGTGTTAGGTTCCACTGCATTCTGAAATCTTATCAGTGCAGAAACAGTCAAATAAACATGCTGGCTACCTTTTAAAGATATATTCACACCTTAAAGTCTCTTTATTCCTTCTCCAAATGGAAGCTTCAAGGCTTCAGCAGCATGCATGCTTTGTTAGTGGGTCCCTTGATGAGTGGATTAGTAATATTATGGGTAGAGCTGGTCAAAAATGGGATCATTTTATTGTCAAATTTATTAATATTATTTTTCTTTCTTCCAGCTAGTTCTGAAGCTATTTGGGACATTTTTGTTGTAAAACGTTTGTAATGATAACCAGGAAAAAGTGTTAATGAAAATGGTTTCCTTGGTGTTTTGTTTTGTTTCTTTCAAACCAGCACTACCCCTGCTATTTGCTAGGTCCTTTCTCAAAGTTCTGTCCTGACACCAAGTGTTTAGCGCACATGGGCTCGATTGCAGAGGCAGACAGTGTTACTAGACAAAGACTTCAAAGAATTTAAGTTGGATCAATAGATGGGTGCTGAATGTTGGCTCTTGCCACTTATCCTGTCTCTCTGCTTCTCCATTCTATGGAAGGATTTTGTAATACTATAGTCCTTTCATTGGTGATGTTTCCTGCCTAGAAGGCAAGGCTGAGTTCTCCTCTAAAAAGAGAAGTTAACTGTGCTTAGTGTAGGGTGGAAAGTAACCCAACCTACAGAGGATAGCTTTGCCTCAGTTCCTGCCCTGGCCCTATATTAGAATAACCACAGAAACTTTTAAGGGTAGATAATATTGTTGGTGTCTGTGTTTTACCACTCATTACATTTTCCATTACCGACACGATGAAAGGGGATATATATGTTGTACAGAGCTTTCCCAGGAGTTTATTTTTAATGTTATGTTCCAAACTAATATCTGTATAAATGGTGCTTTAAGAAAGGACATCACGTTGTTAAATAGAGATGACTTTCTGATGATGTAAAGTTGTATCCTGGAGATATAAACTTCATCATCAAATCCCAAAGGGACATAGCCTCCTTGCAGATTCAGTGCCATGCAGATTGACCTCTAGCTAGGTCCATACGGTGATCTGGATGGATAGTCAGTCTCTGTCCATCACTGGCATATTATTAGGATGGTTGGCCATGCCAAGAAAGCCACTGAAACTGAACCAATGTGGATGGAGGCAGTTGTCAGGTTAGGCTTCAAATATACTCATTTTGGATCTTGTTCTCCCACTTGATGTGGAGAAGCTGATGAAGATGACAGGAATTGAAAAAGTCAATCTAGTGCTCTTCAGCCTTCCTCATCGCCTATGTTTCGCTGCCATCCAGCAGTGTAGTACAGAGCTTCTACAAACTCCCACAAATACCACCAAAAATAGGGTGGCCCTTAGTGTTCTTGAAGTTCAAAGTGTAGAATGGCAGGTGTTGGGGGCAAGGGGTCCATGTGGGTATTGTATTCGTTGGTACCTGCTCACTTCCAAGTGAGCTAAGGTGCAGTGATGAGCTGTCTCAATCACAAGTCCATTGCAATGTTAACCAGAAAGACAACCGTAGTCTTAGCTCACATTTCAAGCAGTTGCTTATATTGTTATCTAACGATAGCTCTATGTAATTGACATATATTATCCCAGTACAGAATTGCTCAGCGACTCTCATTCCAGTATATCCCACAAGAAACAGCTTTTATTCCATTAAGTAACCTACCTTTGGTACATTTTATATATATAGATATAGATATAAGTACTTGGTCTTTGTTGATCTGGAGAGAGACTATGCAAATTAAACTCCAGCAGGGCATGAAATAACTGTCTGTCTAACACCCGAAGATACCTGTTTTTGAATAGGTAGCAACCTAGGGAATATTGAGTATTTAAGCAATTGTGTACCTTGGGGGGGAAAAGTTTTATGCTGAATTCTGAGTGTCTAAAAAATAGGACATTCAACATCGGGTCCATCTAAGAATCAGAATGCATAAAAAGCCGCTCACTTTTTGTTTCTGATTAGCATGTTTCCAGTACCAGCACAAACTACTCAGAAAGTTGAAAACCCCTGATAACGGCTAGGTCATCACAGTATTGCAGATGACAGAGGGGTATAGCTTACTGATCAATGTCTGTTAACAGCAGATGACAACATAAAGTATCCATGTAGTTTACCATGCAACTCTCCTGAGGTAGCCCTGTTCCTCTCAGATGAGATTCTCAGACACCTCTAAAGCTTGTGAATGATGCTCAAATACCATTATTGTAATTATTCTTTTGAGAAAAGTTGCTACTATTGTGTAATCCCACGTTCTAATACACCTTGGTTAACAATATTAGTGGAAAATGAAGTAGCTAAGAATACATAAGCTACATGGCAATTGGTAGTAACAATTGCTGTGAAGCTGTGGCAGCATGGAGAGGTAGCCAGGGTCCTGCATGAGGTGGCGCTAGCCTTTCCACACTGTGCAGTGTATTGTGTGCCCACTGGTTGTTGCTCTCTACTCCAGATGTAGCTGCAATTAAGTGGTGTCGTATGCATATAGTAGGTAAAAAGCCTTGAGATCCTCTGGGACAAAACATGCTAAGTAAATGTGGAATATTACATGCATCCCATCAGGGATTCATAGCAATGTTGTTTTCCTGTTGCATGATGATGCAAAGCATGTAAAATACGCTGCAAATGCTATTTTCTCTCCTATTCCTTGCTAGCTGAACCGTCTGCCCTCAGACGTTCTTTTCGCAAGAATGATGTAATTTTAGTACTCAGATGGAGGAAAGGGGGCTGATTTTTTTTTCCCCCCTGTCAGCCCTTTCCCTCCTTTTTAAACTGGCAGTGATAAGAAATGTAGATACCCTTTCCTAAATGTATGCACTGTGTGAGAGATCTTGCAAGTCAAAGTACTGTGTATGATTACGGGCAATATGCTTACCATAAGGTCTTGTAATTGCAGCTGGCTGGAAATGGCTTTTCTATCCTGGGAGCTGGAGAGTTCAAAAATGTTTTCCGTCCCAAAATGAGGCAAAAGGTCAAAGTCTCTAAAAATGTTCACAAACTAATAATTTGAAAATCGATTCAGATTGGGTCAATCAAAATGCTTTGCTTCAATAATTTCTACATGTTTCATTTTGATTTTGACCTTTTTATTTTTACCTGTGTGTGTGTGTGTGCGTGTGTGTGTGTGTGTGTGTGAACTAGAATTGAAAACCAGTCAACAAACAAAAAAATTTTTCACTTAAAAAATTTTAAAACGTCTGGTTTCAACAATTACAAAATTGTATCCTACGTTTCTTTTAAATTGGGAAACTTGTCAAAACTGAGCCTTTCCCATGAATAGTCTTTTATAATGGGGGAAAAAAGATTTTATTAGAAAATTCCCAACCAGCTCCATTTATAATAAAAATGAAATTTGCTTCTGTCATGATGAGAGTATAGTATACAAGTCACAACCATCACTAGTGACATTTGATGGTGCCCAGCATGAGCCCAAATGTAGTTCATTTTGGTATGAGGGATACTGTAGTTATTGATATACACTGTGCTTGTATGTGATGGAGAAAAAGAAATAATTTGTGTATAAATAAAAAGCAATTCAGTGTGACAAATTGTAGTTCCAGTTAAATTTAGTGCTATCTCCTGATATGAGAAGAGGAGTGATTTTGCATAAATTGATATTAATGGATACAAGTGAAACATCTGAGTCTTTAGTTAAACTGAGTCCAGTTCAACTTTGAACACAATTTTCAATTAAACTTTAGGAGTGAAATACCCGACCCACTTAAAGTAAAAGGCAAAACTCCCATTGACCTCGGGGAGTCATGATTTCATCACAGATACTATCTGAATGTGCTCTGAGCTTTAGTCGTGTCACTGTGGTAGATCTGAATTAAGAATTATTGAGACAAAAGACTAAAACATAACCAGGAAGATGTCTGATATCAAGGATACAATAAGGCAGAGATAATTACAGTCATTTTTACTTTAAGAGTTTTAATAGCTTTTTTCCACTTGATAAATCTGAAATGCAGTATGTGAATAATAATTGAGATAGTTAAACAGATACTGTATCTGCATAAAGATACATTTTCTAGGCCCAAAGTTCTACTACAAATAAACAATGTCAATATCTGAATTTATGCAAGATCCCTCACAGAAATTAATGTGTGGGGATGTTGTCAATTAAACTCTGTGCTTGCAGCCATAAGAAAATGAACATGAACGTTCTTGCTCCTCATCAAACCACCATGTGAAGTTGCATTTTAATATCTAATGTTTAAAGTCTACAAATAGCACATTTCTCCATTGTTTAATCAAGAGTTCTGGTAGCGTGTTGTTATACAATTTCCACATACTCTTAGCACCAATCCCAACCTGAAATAAATTATACTGCCCGAATTTTAGAATATTAGAGTTATAAAGAGATGTTATAATGAAAGGAAAATACAAAAAGTTTTGGCTGTTCAGAACTGCTCAATGTTGGCCTTATTCTGCCCCTTTTGAAGTTGGTGATAGACGTCCCATTACTTTCAATGGGAGCAGAGTTAGGCCATGCCAACTCTTTTGAAAACCTCAGCCTAAAGGCTAAAGAACTCAGTCTTAAATGTTGGATGTATTCCCTGGATGCAGGGCTGACAAGGGGGCGGGAGGGAAGCTGGTACAAATTACTGGGGCCTGGTGGTCCGGTAGGGGGCCCGGCTTTGTCGGCTCTGTTTAGCCGATCCGCCCTTGCTGAGGGGGCTGGAAAAAATTTTTCACAAGGGCCTGAACTCGCTCTTGGCGGCCCTGCCTGGATGTCACAGAAAGTGACCGATGCAGCACTCTTTCTATTTGTCTGGATATTTCTATGTCACTGGCTATAGAGGAAGCAACAGGAGTGGTTCCTCAGCTGACAATCACAGAATCACTGCAATCCATTCGTCACCCTCTTGAGCCTGTTACCAAAGCATTGATTCACTTAATGTCTGATTTTTGTGTCTCTTCACTTTCCTCAATATGATTGTTATACTGGGTGGTTTAATGTGATGTGGGAAAAACACAATGGGGTTTAACATCCTGAAGAGTCTGACACCAGAATTCTTTATGTATCTTTGCTTTGGAAGTGTTAAAATGGAGAACTCCCATAAGCAAAATACGAAAACAGCAACACTATCTTTCTTATTCCCTCAAGAGACCAGGCTAACTGACTAATGAAAAGACAGTGCATTCCACTGTTTAACAAACATAGATTTCCTCTTATGAGAATCTAGTTTATAGACTTTGCAGGGGCTGGGGTTCTGTGGGTGTGTTAGCATAATTATTATACTGTTTTCCAAAGAAGGTCTTCTCAAGGGGATGGGGAAAGATGTGTGCCTTCAAGACACACAAACTCATAAATTAGTAATTTTGGAAAGGTTAATCAGCATATGTTTTTTTAAACTGGAAAATACAGCTTTTTGACAGATTTGGTCATTTTAACAAATTACAGATGGCATTTACTGGTTGACACGGAGTGCTATACATGGAGGTTAGGGTGACCAGATGTCCCGATTTTATAATGACAGTCCCGATTTTTGGGTCTTTTTCTTATATAGGCTCCTATTACCCCCTCACCCCCCCGTCCCGATTTTTCACATTTGCAGTCTGGTCACCCTAATGGAGGATAGCATGTATAGTATTGGTCTATAGTGTATTGTTAAAAGGCATACTTAGAAATGTTGGCTGGATTGAAATAGAATTAGAGTAGGGACCCTCCTTTCAGTTTGGCATAGATTATTTTGGCTAATGCTGCAGGAGATCCTGAAATAGATCTGACACTTACTGCAGGTATAATGTTCCAAAATTTATGATCTTCAAATTCTTTCCAAGAAAAGTCAACATGCGGAATTATGTATAATCTTTCCCATTATGTGTCCTTATTTCTCATTAACATTAATCATATTTGCTAGGGGTGGAAGTAAGAAACTTGCAATCTGGTCATGGGTTTTGGAAGGGTCACCAATCCAATAGCAAGTCATAAAGCAATAAGAACTTTAGCACACACCTAATTGCTTCTGGTGCAAAATTCAGAAAGGAGATCTAGACTGGATCTGAGGTGCCCTGCAAACTCCCAGAGCATGCTATGAACTGACTTAATGGGAGAAGTGGCAGACAGTGTCATATGTAGAGCTGGTTGGAAAAGAAGCTTTTTTTCTCCCTATACAAAATTTCAGCTTTTCATCAAACTGAAAGTTTTGGGCAGCTGAATTTTGGGGTTTTATAATGGAAAAACTGAAAGTTTTCAAGAAAAGCAGGCACTTCCATGAAAATGTTTTAGCCTAAAACCTGATTTCTATCAAAAAAGATTCCACTGAGAATTTTTGACCTGCTCTAGTTTTGTGACTCCAGTTTGGCACGTGTATGTGGTTCACATTGCTGGTTTTCTGGGAGGAACACCTTATTAAGGAGAAGCAAACTTTTTATATATTTCAGTTTAATCTACTCAAGTATAGTCCAAATGTACCTCTGCATTTGCATCAAGGGGAACACACACTTCAAAGTGAAATTTTGCACTCGGTTATACCTGTGCTACTTCATTTAGGAGAGGAGAATGTGAAGAAAACTGCTCAGTCCCATGTGGAGTTCTGCTCCTTTGGGTGAGGTCTGTAGGTGGAGTCCGGCCTACAAAAGCACTTGTTTCAACCTCTCAGTTCTCACTCTTTTTCCCCCCTCTAATTTAATTCCCAAATTTTCCTGGCCACCACAGTAAAACCAATATGATACAATAATAGCACCTCAGACCTTCTTAAATAAACAGGCTCAAGCAATCTTCTAGTATTCTGCTTTCACAAATTGCTTTTCTTAAAAAAATCTGAAAAGACACTGTACGTTTTTAGCAAGTGCCTTTGGGGTGTGTGTGTGTGTTTGTTTGTTTAAGTCTGCATTCCAGTATTGTGAGAGTAACTTTGAATTAGTTTAAAAATGTGTCCGCTATCTTGAGAAATAAAGACCTGAAGTTAGCTAGCTTCTGTATTTGCAGCGTACAAGGCCTTTCTAATGGTGAGTATAGGACCAAGTGTAAGTAATACAAGGAAATACCATGGATATGAGGTAACATTATCTATTTGTTTTGCAGTGAACCAAATTTATAGTCTCCAGCAATCTTCCAGTGATTTAATGAGACTTCTGAAATGCCTGATTTAAGGCCAATCCACTTTATTTTTCTCATTACTTTCTTATACAGCTCTGGCTCCTTGAAACATACAGTGGTTACCTTTTAAACACGTTCCAGTTTCACTTTTGATAAATGAATAACATCACCTAGGTAGTTTCAGCATTCCCTATATTTAGTAGAGGTTATATCTAGGGAATACTGCAAATGCTGCATTATTTAATTAAATAAATGAAAAGATTTTTTTTATGAGGTCACCACTATAATATGTTTTGAATGGTAAGCAGGTGCAATATTTAAATAATTACACTCAAAACGTCAGTTAAGAATTTTGGCTGAGACCACCATTCATTCCTTTTGAAAATGACCACCTCCAAAAATGCTTCAATCAATTTGCACAAAGTTTGGTGAATTCAAAACTAGCCCTAAGTTTTCTCAGGCCCTAAGAATGTGTCTGCACTGCAGTTAAAGAGCTGTTGCTGGCCCTTCTCAGCTGACTCAGGCTGATGGGGCTTGGGCTGTGGGGCTATAAAATTGTAGTGTAGACAATTGGGCTTGGGTTGGAGCCTGAACTCTGGGACCTGAGGGTGTAGACATACCCTAGGTGATATATAAAGTCCTATCCACCTCCTTATCCACCTGTGATTTGGTCCCCAAACTCCATATTCCTGACGTTCTTTCCTCACTACCATCTCCCCACCATTACTCCTCCAGTTGCCCCTTGTCTGCAATCTTCAGATTATGGGTGACTCTTTGTGAGAGGGAAGTTTTCAAGTGATGAAGAGCCTCATGATTTAGTGCACAGGGCAGGCAGGAGCTGGAACCAGAGTTCTGATGTACAAGCTAGGGAGTGCAACTAAATTCAGTGTCTGCTATGGCATAGAATGGGGGATGACCAAACTTACTGACTCTCCAAGCTGCATATGAGAATCTTCAGAGATTTGAGAGCTACAAGAGATGCACAACCTGCCCTATGGGGCAGCGCCTGTGGGGTGCAGGGCTAAAGCCCTTCGACCCCCACTCCCAGCAAGGCAGAAGCCTTTAGTCCCATCACCATGCCACAGGGCATAAGCCCCAAGCTCCCCCCTGCCTAGTCTGTTAGGCAGAGAATGAGGTGGGACACAGAGGGGGCTCCACAAGCCACACTTTAACTGTTAGAGAGCTTCCTGGGGCTCACAAGCTGCAGTTTGGCCAACTGGTGTATAAGATAGTTCAATGGATTGGTTTAATGTTGCACTCAAAATTTTGATTTGGATAAATACTTATCCAAAATCATCCAAACACCTCTACTCTATACATTGGCTGGAAGATCTTGTGAGAGGAGAGGTCTCAAGAAATGTCCTGTAATGTCATCTTTTGGCTAAGATGGAAATATTGTGAGTTAAAACATGGTCCCACAGTCATGTTCAACAAAACAGGCTTGGTAGATGGGATTTCAACAGGAATCAATGAATTAGAATCTCCCCTCAAAGGCGTGGGGGCACCACTCTTACAAGTCCCACACTATGTGATGGGTTTTGGTTAGTCAAGATGTGTAGTTGTAGAAATGTTAACAAAGTTCCCTACACAGTAAAGGATCTTCTATGTACCAACCCAATTCTGGGTTGTTGTGAAGTCTTTCACCCAAATTTCTGAGGAATAAGCTGAACATAGACCTTTAAACCAGGATGTGAATGCATCTCAATACCCCACATGCTGTAGTACCTGAAAACCCATATATACATTTCACTCTTTCAACAGCTTTCTCTACATCCAATGCTAGGATGAGGGGATTATCTACAAATTCTTAAATTTGTGAGGAAACCTTCATTGTATCTATTCAAATTCATAAAATACAATTAAATATTTTTTAAAAAGTCCTTCTTAAGGTTTCTGAGTCATGTCTTTTCTGCATGAAGCCTTGCATGAGTGTGGGAAATTGATGATAGGCTGTATTAGATAATGAACAGTTAATTTTCTGAGGGGTTAGATAGATAGATTAGATATGTGGGGGCACATTGGACTAAACCTTTTTCTATTGGAAGAAATGCAGAAGTGATTGTTTGTCAGGTCAAGGGAAGCTAATCTATGTCTAGAATTTTATGCAGGTTTTCCCTGTAGTGGATTTGAATTTGTTCTCGGAGGTTTTATTGAAGTCTGCCTCCACATCTGTTCAGAAATGTTTTCTTTGAGAGATTTAATGACATTCACGTTCCTCCATTTCCAGTGTTTGTAATTGTTTTATTTTGCTTATCTATATTCATGATCTAATTTTTTCATTTAGTAGGCTGCTTAATTCCAGTCTGATGGGTTCTAGAAATTATAGGACTCTATCTGATTGATTTTTTCCTCACTTTGTATCTCTAATAGTGCAATGTTCTTTTCCAGACAGTTATCTTTTCTCTTTATTGCTTCTTTCTGTCTGAAGAGAGAGCAATTATTTTGCCTCTTAGGAGTGTTTTCATGGTTTCGCAGAGGTTTAGTGGTATCTCCTCTTTATCATCATTTATTTGTAGAAAGTCATGTTATTTTTATTTATCTGAAATGCTTATGCTGGTGAGCCTCCATGATTTGTTATATGAGCTGGGAACTTTTTGCAGTTATAAAAGTTGGTGGAGTGACCTGAGAGGAAAGAGAGGAAGATTTGACATTCTAATAACATCCAGTAGATCTGTGTTGATGTATTTCTTGATGATACATTGAAATGCTGAATTTCATACAACAGTTATTCTTTTGAAGCATTGATATTTGCAGCCTCATAATTTGGACAGGTTGAATTTTACCACATATAAAACAGTGTGGCCATATAGTAGATGAGTTTGAATATGAATTTCTCTTTTACCATGCTATACTGTTTTCACCTTGAATTAATTTAGTAGGTTTCACAACATAATAAAATAAAATGCAGACATAACAGAATAAAATAACTCATCTCGATGATGATGATGATGATGATATTAAATTAATAGCTAGGTAGGTGATAGGGGCAGCTCTAGGCACCAGCGCTCCAAGCATGTGCTTGGGGTGGCACTTTCCAAGGGGTGGCACTCCGCCCCCCCCCATTTTTTTTTGTAAGCCTTGGAGGGAGGAGTGGGAGGGGAAATGTGGCACGCCCGGGGAAGGAGGCGGGGCCAGGGATTTGGGGAAGGGTTGGAATGGGGTGAGGAAGGGATGGAGTTAGGGCGGGGCCGGGGGGCTGTGGGAAATTTTTTTTACTTGGAGCCGGCCCTGGTATGCTAAATTGTGCACAAGACTATTTTTTTCCCAAAACATTATAATATTTTACCTTATCCTCCCTTCAACCCTCTCCCTCCTGAACCCTTTTATCAACATCAGCTACCCATTACGTTACTAACCAAGAGCTAGACTGTGCAACATTACTCACATTGGTGAGCACTTACTTCCATGGGCAAGTGATATGAATAAGTGATTGCTGCCATGAGTAAGAGTTGCAAGCTTGTTGCAAGATTGTAAGCTATTTGGGGCCAGGATTGTCTTTTTACCACATGTCTGTACATGGGGGGAACATGGGCCAGTAGAGCGTACTGGTAAGAAGTGGCCACCTGTACTGGCCTGTATGCAGCTGACATTAAAGTGATACTGCAGCAGCACTTTAATGTTGCTACCCCTTTTGTCTCCCCTCGCCTGCAGAGCCACCAATTTGGGGCAGGGGGGAACAAAAGGGGCAGCAACATTAAAACACTGCCACAGCAAAGGATCCTCCTTAGAGTGCTGCTGCGGCAGTGCTGTAATGTTGTTGTCCCTTTTCCCGCCCCCTGGGCCACCGATTGGGGCAAAGGGGCAAAAGGGGCAGCTGTCCCGGGGCTGGTGATTTAAAAGGGCCCAGGGCTCCTGACCACCAGTCATGCTACCGTGGCAGCGGCCGGAGCCCTGGGCCCTTTAAATCGCTGCTGGAGCCCCAGGTGGCATGGGCCAAGCAGAGTGGATGGGCTGGCTGAGGGAGGCTGACCCCCAACCCCTCCCCTTCTGCCCTAGGCCTCATATCGGTAAGAGCTTAATGTTACTTTCACCCCTGTCTGTACAGTACCTGTCACCATGGGGCCCAAAAACCCGATTGTGTCCCCTAGACTTCACTGTAAAAATACTGAATAATTGTCACTTTAAGTGCCCAGATACCGTGTGATGTGCACAGGATAATAATGAGCTCTAGTCCTTATTTTTCCATCAGAGTTTTTTCAACTGAAAAAGTGTTTTTGGAAGTGTCAGTAGGAGGTTTCAGAACACGCTGATAAATTAAACAGTAATAAGTCACCAGGACCAGATGGGATTTACCCAACAGTTCCAGAGGAACTCAAATATGAAATTGAAGAACTGCTAACTGTGGTATGTAACCTATCACTTAAATCTGCCTCTGTACCAAATGACTGTGATGCCAATAATGTGATGCCAATTTTTTTTAATAAAAGGCTCCAGTGTGATCCCAGCAATTACAGGCTGGTAAGCCTGACTTCAGTACCAGATAAATTGTTTGAAACTATAGCGAAGATCAGAATTATCAGACACACAGATGAACGTGATTTATTGTGGGAAAAGTCAATACAACTTTTGTAAAGGGAAATCATGCCTCACCAATCTGTTAGAATTCTTTGAACATGTCAGCAAGTATGTGGACAAGGGTGATCCAGTAGATATATTATACTTGGACTTTGATAGCCTTTGACTAGGTTCATCACCAAGGGCTCTTAAAGTAAGTAGTCATTGGATGAAAGGAAAGGTCCTATCATGGATCAGTAACTAGTTAAAAGACAAGAAATAAAGGATAGGAATAAGTTGTCAGTTTTCAGAATGGAGAGAGGTAAATAGTGGTGTCCCCCGGGGTCTGTACTGGGAACATTACTGTACAACATATTCATAAATAATCAGGAGAAAAGGGGAAAACAAAGGTGGCAAAATTTTCAATGATACAAAATGAAGTCCATAACAGACTGTGAAGAGTTGCAAAGGGATCTCACGAAACTGGATGATTGGCAACAAAATAGCAGATGAAATTCAGTGCTGATGAATTCAAAGTAATACATATTGGAAAACATAATTTCAACTGTACATACAAAAGGATGGGGGTCTAAATTAGCTATTACCGTGCAAGAAAGAGACATTAGTGTCCTTGTGGATAGTTCTCTGAAAACATCCGCTCAATGTCCTGCAGCAGTCAGAAAAGCTGACAATGTTAGGAACCATTCTGAAAGGAATAATAGATAGTCAATAAATATCATAATGCCACTATATAAATCCACTGTATGCCCACACCTTGAATATTGCATGAAGTTCTGGTCTTTCCATCTCAGAAAAGATATATTAGAAATGGAAAAGGTACAGAGAAGTGCAACAAAAAGATTAAGGGTATGGAAGAGTTCCCATACGAGGAGAGATTTAAAAAGACTGGGACTGTTCAGCATGGAAAAGAGACAACTAAGTGGGGATATGATAGAGGTCTATAAAATCATGAGTGGTGTGGAGAAAGTAAATAACACTTCCTTATTCAACCTTTCTGTTAACACGAGCCAAAGGTCACCCAATGAAATGAATGAATAGCAGGTTTTAAACAAACAAAAGAAAGTACTTCACACAATGCACAATCAGCCTGTGAAATTCATTGCCAGGAGATGTGAAGGCCAAAAGTATAACTGGGTTCAAAAAAGCATTGCATAATTTCATGGAGAATAAGTCCATCAATTACTATTAGCAAAAATGGTCAGGGATGCAACCTCATGTTCTGGGTGTCCATAAGCCTTTGACTGCTGGATTCTGGGTCTGGATGACGGGACGGAGCACTTGATAATTGTGTTGTTCTGTGTATTAATTTTGAAGCACCTTGCATTGGCCACTTTTACAGGAGATGGCCATTCTCATGTTCTTATGAGCAAATTTCTGTGCAAAATGTCCATTCTGAACAACAACAAAAACCTTTGGATTTTTGTTATATAACCAAAAACATAATAACCACAAATTTTCCACCATTTTGGGGTGAGGGAGTTACAGCTTTTCAACTTAAAGCAAAAAAAAAAAAAAATGTTGGGGGTGGAGGTGATTTTTTTTCTTTTTCTGTTTTATGAAAAAAGAATTATGCCGGGGAACATCCCAGCTGTGTCTGACAACCAACACAGAGCAGAAAAGAATTCATAGTGGATCTGAATCTCTTCCCCCCAAATAGATGGTCTGAAAACCCCTCAGCTGGTCCCAGATTGCTCATCTCCACTAACGGCATCATTCATCAGTTGTCTTTATTCTGAAAATCTGAAAGTCAGAAAGTTGCTGATGTTCCCTAAAAATACTACATTTAAAATGTAAAGTATCTAATTCTGTATTTGAAATTACTCAAATGTAGCCACGTTTCATTAGAAGATGACAAATGCCGTAGAACTACATAATGAAAGCTGACAGATGACTAGGATTTATTCACAATTCCTACTCTGCACGCTTAGTGTTAGCACATCTGCAATGTGTTATATATAAAACCCCAAGCAAATTGTTTCTAAAATATTACAAGACAACAGCACACAATAAAGTAGCAGTTTAAAATATGAGGGAAACATCTGGTTTTAATGTCTAATGCAGCATGTTTTAGATACTGGTATTATAACTGTTTACTTGACCCTTTTTCAGTCTGGTCATCGTTTATTGTTAAAAGTTCTTAACAAGATGCGTGCGGTACTGCGTGATTTTTATCTACCCACTCTTTGTGTAAATAGCATCTACAGTAATAAACTAAATGCACTCTCTAAAAGCATTACGAATGTCTATTTACTGGAGGCAAATGTTATGATTAAGTAACTCCTAGACCCATATTGAACCCAGGACTTATTTACAAAATTATCATTGGTATCAATGGGAACTTTTTGCAAAGACTGAGAGTAAGAAGCCACCATTTCAGTGCATTATGCCAGTATATTATCCAGGTCACAAATAATGTACTGGAATAATACACTGAAATGGTGGTCAGTTCTTTGCAAATATTTCCCATCAATGTCAGTGAGAATTTTGCATATGTCTGGGTGCTTAAACAATTATCTTGAGGGAAGCACTAAACAATGCAGCTTACAACAAACTGTAAATTCATATGTGAGTGACGATATACGGTTTTTGTTTAAATAATTTTAAATGGTCTTGTCAGCAGTTAACCAAAAAACTTGGCCCTGATGCAGGAAATCATCTCTGTTCAGGAAAGGCATTTAAACAGGTGCATAACTTTAAATGTATCCATAAGTCTCAGTGAATTCAATATGCTTAAAATTAAGCATGCACTTAAATGCTTTTCTTAATATGGGAAGTTATTATTTATAATTATTATTAATTATTAATTATACATTATTTATAATTTATAAATAATCTGTTTTATTTTGAAGTGGTGGGCCCAATTCTGATTTATGATAAATCTCTTTATACTACTGTGACAATGTAAAGGGACCTTGAAGGCCAGCTGAAGTCCCCTTTACACTATAAAAGGACCGTATTGCATTACATTCTGTTGATGGAAGAGTATTGTGTCTTATGAACTTTGGGTCAAATCATGAGAGGTGCCCAACACCTGCACCTACCTTAGGAAGATTAGTTTTTTTGCCATGGTGACATAGCTGTGTAGATCCCTGGATATGAGAAAGACACAGTAGGTGCGGTAATATCTTTCATTGGACACACTTGTATTGGTGGAAGGGGCAAGCTTTTGATCTTCACAGAGCTCTTTCAGAATTAGTTACTAGAATTAGTAACTTTTAGGATCTGGCCTTTTGTAAGGATGGATGCCACTGGATTCCAGGATCAGGGGCAGAAGTATTGAAAGAGGATCTTTACTTACTGAGGATAGACCTGCACCTAATAAAATGACAAGGGAGTGTGTGACTAGAGAAGACTGGGCCTATAATACTGACCTACATGATGGAAAAAGTAATGTTGGAGGAGGGAAATTGATTGGAAGGCAATACCTATGGGTCCAGATTGCACTGAGGATTTCTGCTGCAGGAGAGTAATGTTTGTGAACACACTGTGTTTTCCAAAGAACAAAGGTGGTATTTGTACCCAAAGGGGCTCTAGAGATAACAGCTCCCGTTGGGGTGAATAGCTGGGAATCATAGAAGTTTTTTATGGCTTGCAATAGATAATTACATTTTGTTTTCCAAGTCTTTCTCTCTACATCTCTACACTAATTTACTTGGTCACAAGGCCCCCACTTCAGCACAGCATTTAAGCATGTGTGTGTAAATGTAAGCTGATTAAAATCAAGTATATGTTTAAGTGATAAGCTAAGTAGGATGGACTTAAGCAGGTGCTTAATGTTACGAATGTGCTTATATGCTTAATTGGATTGGGCCTAATGGGGCTACTAAGTGGTGACTTCTGGTGAGAGAAGCTTTCCCATCTTGGCCAAATTGCTATGCACAGAATCTAAACTGTGTCATTAAGCTACAGGGCTGACATAAAACATAGGGTGAACCCAGCTGTAGTTCACCACCAGGCTAGACCACTGAATCCTTTATTCTATGTGCAAGTTATACTGCCCCTATTCTCGCTTTATTCTAGGGCAACACAACCTCATGCAGTGCCTACCTGTCTTTTGCAAGTGTCCCATGTTAAAGTACTTTGTTGTCCAAGCCTTGATAGCTGACAGGATCATAGCACAAGCAGCATGTCTATAGGCTGTATAAAAATTCCCTCATGTCTGGAACTGTGACGATGATGGCCTTGACTTTGATTTGTACCGGAGAAGAATAATAAGGGCAGATATGAACTGTGAGACTCTAGATACTAGATGTGAAGAAAGAGGCTCTGAGTACTGATAAGAAACTGAATAAAAGTTTTCAGAGCAATGACACTGCATGAGTAGAAAAAGTCCATTGTTCCTTTCTCATGGGCAAATGTCACAGAGAGGAATCCCTGTCCCTGCATGAGAGGTTACATTATTACTTTGCACTGCAAAGGTCCAGCTAAAGTCATGTGTCCTGAGAGAATGATTTTGAGAAGTTTGTAGGAACTAAACTTGTTTAACTTAAACAAAAAATGTCGGAATGTAGCTCAGTATAAATATCTGAAAGGAAGAAATATGGGGGGAAGAAATGTATTCATGCTAAAGCCCACCAAAAAAATACATAATGAAAGGCTAAGGAAAAATGGACCTATGGTTAGGGCACTCAGCTGGGACTATGGGATCTGGGTTCAATTCCTGGCTCAGCAACAGACTTCCTGTGTGATCTTGGGCAAGTCATTCAATCTCTTGGTACCTCAGTCCTCCACCCTGAACAAGTGGATAATGCTTCATTTCTTCCCCACTGTCTGACTTATCTATACAGGTTATAAGCTATTGGGGGACAGGAACTGCCTCATCCTATGTATTTTGCACAGTGCCCATCCAATGGGGCCATGAACTCTGCTGGAGCCTCTTGGCGTTACTGTAATGATGATGAAGTAGTTGAAGTGTAATCTTGGTCCCTAGTGTATGTTGTAATACGGTTTCCTTCCATAAACTTATATGATCTTTCCCTGATTAATGTTCAATAACCGGGTCAGAATTGTCCCATTGAGCAAACTCTTCCACTATCTAAGTTTACATCAAAATAGGAGCCCCATATCAGCCAAATGTAACCCTTTCTATGGTTAGCCTTTTCTTAGTTGCTTTAACTTTCAAGAGCGACAGGGCAGTACATCCGTTTCAATAACATTCTACTACGGGATTCTGCACTTCATTTCAATAATTCACTTTCCTGTGTATTGCTGTATTAAGTAAAGGAAAAAGTGACCCTTATCTCTGTACTTCATTAGCAAAGGGACTGAGATATGTTTGTTTTTTAGCTGCTTACAGTACTTTACAAACACTACATATCTGTTGCTGCAGGCCAGATACAGCAGAGTTGCCTCATCAGAAAACAACTAACCTTCGCAACCTGGCTGATGTATGTAGTGATTAGTAAATATAGGGCCAGATCTTCATCTAGTGTAAATCAGGTTGGCCACAATATGAGCTTGAGGTCAGGCAAGATGAGATAAAAGCAAAATAATTTTTATGGTTGTACTGTATCTGAACAAAATTAAATATCATCCCTGGCTGACCTTCTCAAAACCCGTTGTCTTGAAGAGTTGCCATGCTTATGTCATGCAAAGGAAGTAATTTAAAGTACAAAATAATTTAATGAGCAAAAGAACTATATCAAGATCCTTCCTGAGTCTGTTAAAAATTATTGTTAGGGGTAACGGGAAAAGGAGGAAGATTGTAATAAAGAGTGAAGAGAAAAATGAAAGCATGGATGAGTCGTAAGAGATGACATTGCGAATGTTAATGTGGAGCTAATAGGGGTGTGTGTGTGGGTCGCATCTGGGTTATTTGATTACATTCCCTTTAGCGGCAACATGGTCACGGTACAGTAGAAGCAAAACTACCAAACCCCTGCCCTGCCCTGTAATGCAATCTCATTCCTTCTGATCATTTAAAAAAATGGCTGAATGGATTGTTATAAAAAGGATCAAATAATTTCATTTCCTGCCAGAGACATTTCAACCCAAAAGATGACGACTCAATCCTGAGCTTTTTGCTGCATATACACCTTCCAGTCTGTGGTGAGTTGGGCACCAAGCTATCCCCTGGCATAATTTTGGGCAACCTGAGGAGTATTCTAACTTATGTCTAACGCAACACACCATTCCAGCAGCCAGGCATCACCGGGACTTGAGATGCCCAGGCCACACCTGGAACATCAGGCCTAGGAGATGGGCTAAGAGACAAATGGCACAGGAGTGGCAATGGTGTCCTTATGCCACCCTGGGATTCCCCAATATTATGGGTTTTCTCTGCTGGCTAGTTAAATTGATGCTGTGGTTGCTTTGCGCTGCTGGAGTGATGTACTGCAGCCATACTTGCACTGAGGCTCTGGCACAATATCATAAAGACAATTATAGCTGACTGAAAATATCCACCATCTCAGCTATAGAGGCAAACTTCTTCACTTAGATATGCACCTTCAACATAATTTCGATCACTATTTCTTATAAAAAGATTCTTCCCCTCTGGATATGATGAACCCTAAAGAGAAAATTGAAGAGGGGGGAAAAAATAAAGCTAAGCCAACATTCTATCTTTTTTCTTCAAGTAATCAAATACCTTTGTCAACATTTGAGGTATTGGGACCTTTAGATAGGTTGCTGCATGGTTGGTGGGAGGGGACATGATGCAGTCTCCAAAATCTGGTGGCCACTAGCAAGATAAAAGGAGGGAAGGAAAACATTATGTTCTTTTCTACAGATGCAGCTTTGCCTCTTCCGTATCCATTTGTCTTCTCCCTCCCTTTTCGTAGCTTGTACAATACTCTGATCCAAGGAAGTGATGCTTAAGGTATGAAGAGCCATCTACCCTTGATCCAAAGGCCCCTGCTATTCACAGTGTTTGGCCAGCCCCTCACCATGCTTTAGCACCACCTCTTTTGGCAAAGCACAGCGTGAGGAGGAAGAGCGGTCAGAGGAGGAAGTATTCTCCATCCCTCTGACCCCGCAATAAGTAGTAAGCTATACCCTCAGGACTACATCCCACCCCACCCCACCCAGGAGAATCCACCTTTAGACATCTCTCGCGCGTGTGCACATGCATCTGCACACTCCACAAGTTTGTTGTCTATTGTAACTGCAAAGGATTATGGGACTGGCTGGGTTTTGAGGTCCCAACGGGGAGTAAGTTTGAGAACATCCTAGCTGAAGTATTGGATAAACAGACTGAGGATGCTGATGCAGAGCGCTTAAAAATATGTGGCATAGAGTATCTGATACATTCTGATGATTGATATCCATATTATTCATTTTTTACTGCCTATTTAGTCCTGTCTGTTTTATGTGACATGCTGCATTAATACTGAAGTGCACAATAAATTAATGTTGACTCTTTAAATAGCTTCCATAATTGTAAATATTTGCCTAACAGAACCAAATCTCACCAGTCAAGATGTGCTGGTTAAAATTGTATTCTCCAAAAAAGTGTTATGCCTGATCTGATTTTTGCCCTCTAGATTTAGCACGCCCACTATGTATAACATTGAATGAACATGTATTTCATCCTCAGCAGCCTATATTCTTTCTTATGCTGCTAGAGTGGATGAAAAGGTCTTCTAACTTCTGAAATGCAGTTGCTTATCTCAGAGATATCTTACCATACAGTAAGAAAGGAGCCTGTCCAATTATGTTTCTGAGGACTTGAACGCATTCCCTCTTTCCTGTTCCTGTGTCTGTTGTGAATGCTTCTAGTCACTTTAGAAACTATTTTGGCATATTGTCTCCCCCACATATAGACTTTCTCTTTTGTAAACCTTTCTAGATGGGCATTCATGGAGGTTAGTTTTCACTGGTAAAATAGTACTCATCCTTCTGCTTCAGCAGAGCAGATGGAAACCTAAATTATCCCTCAGCAGCCATAACAGTGTGGCCCTCCCCTTGCCACCACATGCACACTGACCAGTAAGATGCTGGCTGAAGGAAAATGGAGCTAGAGAAAACCAAGAAGTTCTGGAATTTCACAAGGCCCAGATCAGGTAAACTGCCAACATGGCTCTAATCTCTATAGCCAATTCTGCTATCTGTCTATCTATCTTCTTGTTGCCGAAGGCTTGTGCAGAAGAATTCCATTCTTTATTAATGCATGGAATAGTCTCCAATACTATGGAAATGTAGACAGAGGGGGATCAAACTACAAAATTCCAGTGTCCACCAATATGTATTCAATATCTTACTTAACAATTAGTCTGGAGTCTTATACTGAAATGATCTGGATGTGCTAGTCTTAAAAATATCTAGGAAACGAATGGGACCATTTCTTTTGCAGCTAGTGATTCTTGCTATTTAAACAGAGCAGAATAGATTTATTAGGTTCTTTATATAACAGAGTATGAAAAAACTAATCATACACTGTAGGTACAACATATTGGTGGTAGAGATGTTACAGGAGACAATAGCAAAGTTAACTATAATCAAAGGTCTCAATGTGATGATGAAGTATAATAGGTTTTAAATATGTGATCACAAAGGAGGAACAAGAAGACAGTATAATTGTTACAAGCATGTTTGAACAGTAACATGAAGTTTGAGGTAGATTATGGTAGGAGGTAACATATTATTATTCATCAAGATATCCCCATATTTTTGATTTATGAAATATAATTCAGAGTTTCAATTTTTATTTGTAGTCTTAAGTATGAATTTTTAATGCTTGTATGGGCACAATGCTGGATGATGAACAGTGCTCTACCATGGCAGAGCTGTTGCAACTACAGAAATCTGTTGCTAGGAAAATGTCATGGGTTTATTTTTAAGAACCGCCCCCCCCACCCCCATCTTCCCAAATGAGGAGAAAAGGTAAAAAGTGAACATTTCTGTTGAAAGAGATTTCCTGAAAAATGTCATTGAGAGACTCCAAACAGAATTTGTTGGCTTGCTGCCAGCCTTCCTGGAAAACTCTTAAGCAGAAAGGGCCTTGATGAGCTTTGCAAGCAGGCACCCAGAGAGTCATTATTTTGATTATTTTCTACAGGAAAACTAAAACTTTTGTATCAAAGTTGAAATTTTCCATGGAAAATTTTGATTTTTGCAAGAAAGGCATTTTCCATTGTTGACAGAAAATTCCAGACCAGCTATCATTTGTGACACCATCATTACAATTGGGTTCTATTTGCACTTAAAGCAGGAGTTCAATCTCTAGCTTTTGTATGAAAAACAGTTTTATTTGCATCAAAATTTCAGCACAATTTCTGAGGAAAGCTTGAATTTTCAGACGATTTTCAAATAAATCTGCTAATTGATTTTGAGTTATTATCTGACTTCCAGCATCAGCTTTCTTACAAAGGAGGGAGTGATTCTACCTCCTCACCTCAGAATGCCCAGAAAAGATGGGAGAGGAAGTCTGAGCTGTTTGTGATGGTCGTGAGCTACAGCAGTGGTGTGCAGACTTTGGGGCAGGCAGAAATGTTCGGGGGGGGGGGGGGGGGGG
>NC_133769.1:131959894-132035688 GCF_003597395.2 Chelonoidis abingdonii | reverse complement strand
AGGAGGTGGAAGGCGGGACTATAACAATGTAAAAGGGAACTGGATAAATTCATGGTGGCTAAGTCCATAAATGGCTATTAGCCAGGAAGGGTAAAGAATGGTGTCCCTAGCCTCTGTTCATCAGAGGATGGAGATGGATGGCAGGAGAGAGATCACTTGATCATTGCCTGTTAGGTTCACTCCCTCTGGGGCACCTGGCATTGGCCACTGTCGGTAGACAGATACTGGGCTAGATGGACATTTGGTCTGACCCAGTATGGCTGTTCTTATGTTCTTATGTTCTTATGTTATCCCTATATAGCAGAGTTGGGTATTGTGTGTGTGTGAGACATGGTGGTTCTGTTGGTGAGACACGGATCTGTACTGCTATATGTCATAACATTTCATTCATTTGCTTCTGTGGTTTTGTGAGACATGTTCTGTATAGAGCATTCTCAGTTGACACATAGTGTATTGGTTATGTATATTAATATCCACATAATAGTGCAGGCCATAGCATGCAAACTTCTCTGCCCTTTCCCTCAATTTTCCTTACTCCTGACCAGAAAAAAATGGTATGTAATGGTGAATGGAGACTAGCTTTGACCATCCTAGTGCTTCTTCCATGACTACCAACAAGGATGCTAGCTAGTGCTACTGTTGGTGATGGTGATTGAGAGACATGGACTATAGCCCTACCTGCCATTATGAATTAATCTAACAGAAAATAGCAAGCATCTTGGACCATTTTTGATCAAGCATCTGGGCTGTTTTAGTAACTACAGATTTAGGCATCAATTCTATAGTGAGGTATGTGTAGTTGCATGGATGGACCCACAGATATCTCATTGGAGGATCAGGGCCTTTATGTGTAATAAAATATGAATTTAGAAGAACATGAATTGTGAAAAATCTACTCATCCATCTACATTTTCTGGTCTTCCAGATTGTGTGCTTTCATTATCCTTTCTCAAATAAACAACATCTAATTGAACCTACAGCATAAGTGCATGGGAAAACTGACTTGTCTCTGGTTTTAAAAAAAAAATAAAAAAATCAGTCATAATAAAGTCCATCTTCCCTCTTACTTAATCTGAAAATCCAAGGGAACACGGCAGACACACAAGAAAGGAGTCTCATTTGTTGCTATAATGAGACAACGTGCTCTGCATGGATTTTTCAGAAGATTCAGTACACCCTTCGTATCACTAGCCTTATTCTTGGTTAGCAGAAGTATTGACATAACATAACTAATCGCACACTCATTCACACTTTAACCGCTTTTCATGCAACATCTGTGTTTCAGGACACAATAATTGTTAAGATTCAAATACAGAAGGAAGGAAACAATCACCAAATATATCCTGAATGGGATAATGATTAAAAGCAGTGCGGTCACTGAATTGTCAAAGACCATATGCAAAAAGAAATGTGTTACTTACATGCATACACTCACAAAAATACATTATGATCCTATTCAGCACTTAAAATTTTACTACAGTGTTGTTTTTTTTTATGTTTTAAATTTACGCACCCAAGAATGAGAGGAGTTTACTCCCAGTGTACTAAGTTGGTAGCACGTTTATTTATTTAGATTTATATGCACAGGCCAAGATTTTAAAAAATAACTTGGGATTTTGAGTGCCAAACTTGAGACACCTTATCCCATTTTTTAAAGGTTGAGCAGCACCTAGGACCTTTGAAAACCAGGTCTCTTCATGTTGTCTACAGTTTGGCACCCAAAATCACTACTTGTTTTTGAAAAATCTTGGCCGCAGGATAAGAAAGCAAGTAGCTGTGTGCTCTAGGCTTGATATAATTTAAAACTGTGCATTTTAGTTATGTTGGAATAATAATTATAAAATGAAGCAGAATCATTCAGTATAACTTGAAACCAGCAAATGAGGCAAATCAAAAGCTGAAATCACCCTCCCTTTTCAATAATTCACTGCCCTCACGGTGTTGGTATGTGTGTGCTCTCTCTCTCTCTCTGAGCAAACACAGGGTGATATTTTATAGCATAAGACAATGGCAAGGATGTCATAGGAATTTATTCCTCAAATGACACACAGGTTTCTCCCAAGCAAAGATTGAAAGATGGTGAGACACTGATAGCTACACTCCATCAGCAACCTAACAAAGTGACAGACCAAAAGATACAGTTTTAATACCATAAACACAGCTGTCAGTGAAATCTGTTTTGGAGCCAAATGCCACAGCTGCAAGATAATTTTCCATAGCTTGGCATGAGGGTGCTAAACTGTTATTTAAAGGTGGGAAAGGGCTGGTCAGGTTTGGAGGTGAAAATAATTCTATAAATGCAAATATTTAGTATTGAACATGATACACATAGGATGTTAAATACCATCTAGCCTACTGTAGCGTATTGCTTAGCATAGGAAACAATTTGTCCCCTATCTATCCCCCTCATTAACTAGCTAAAATTCCTTTTACAACTTCAGTACTTTTAATACAAATATAATTATTGCTTATTTCATTTTGGACAGATGGAATGGTAGCCAGATTTATAGTATGAGATATATTCATTAGCCCTCAAAAGAAAACTCAGTTCATAGAATATCAGGGTTGGAAGGGACCTCAGGAAGTTATCCAGTCCACCCCCTGTCAAAGCAGGCCCAATCCCTAGAGAGATTTTTGCCCTAGTCAGGGACTGAACTCTCAACCACCCTGGGTTTAGCAGAGCAATGCTCAAAGCACTGAGCCAAATATAGTGCTAACTTAAGAGGAGTTATTTCAGGTGTTGAGGCTGATATATATTAAGTTTTCCTTTGCTCTTGGCTTTGCTTGACTGGATGAAGAGCTGGGAATAGCCCAAGCCATGATTTACTTCATGCTGAGAAAGACTTTTTGCAAAATGCTTTTGTCGTGAATCATGTACCTTGCAGCATGATACATCACACAACATGACATGGTTTAACTAGTTTTTAAGTGAAACAACTGTGGGATTTAGGTATTGTAAAATCCCTATGCATAGTTGCCAGCTCAGAAATAGGAACTTTGTAGTATGATTTATCATTAGATATATTTGTTATTCCCGATTCAGGTGTTTTTAAGACTCCTGTCTAGGAAGAGTACACGTCTTCACTGTCTACTACTACTCCTGTTTTCTGACGATGGTTCATTTGATATCAGTAAAATGAGTAACATTTTTAGGGATCTGTTAAGCCAGCTTTTCCTCTTGGGTACTTCAGTGCACCAATGTAACTAAAAGGAGAATTTGGCCTATCTTCTCCAAAGCTGATTGAAATTAATGAGACAATTCCCATTGACTCCAATGGACTTTGCATCAGTCATTCTTGGCGTATGTTTAATGAATTCCATCAGCGTTCAATGCATCAAGAAAAAGATATGCCTCTCAAGCCTGCTGCAAGTCAAATATATTAAATTATTTATTCCACGCACTTCTTAATAGTATTCTCCTTAAGTTCATTCTTTTGTCCCAACAGGTCTGTCCTTGCACAATGGGCATTTTTTAGAGACATGTACTTATAAGGAGGCAGTGTTGCCTAATGTATAGGACATTGGACTGGGACTCAGAAGATCTGGCTTCAATTCCTGATTTTGTCACTGGCCTGCTGGGTGACCTTGGGCAAGTCACTTCTTACTGTTCCTCAGTTTCCCCATCTAGAATGGGGATGATGATACTTACCACCTTTGTAAAGTGCTTTGAAATCTCCTAATGAAAGATTTATTATTACATCAGGTCTATGGCTTTATCTAACAAACAGTGTAACTCAGTTAACATTGTACACTGCAAGTATAGTTTAAGGTCATCATGGATATTACTAATCAAATTCACTATGGTCAAACCCTTCTTTTGCTCTTCCTCCCTCAGAATACTTCAAATTTTCAACCACAGTAGAAAAGCCTTTGAAGCCTACTTACAATAGACCACATAGCTATTATGTCAGTATACATCTAAAATATATTTTTTAATCATTCACGATCTTTCAGCTTAGGCCTTCATAGAGCCAGCTGGTGTGTCTTATATTGGTACTGAATTGTCTGTCTTAGACTGTAACCCCCAGGGGATAGCAGGAGATATGCTTGTCTCTGTATTTTGCAGATTGCAAAAATCTTTGTTGCTCAATAAATAATAAATGGCCATCAGCAAGACTAATACTTAGAAGTTTTTTTTGGCAGGTCAGCTTCTCATTTATGCCAGTCTGTATCAGTGAGCTGTAAAGAATCTAAGAAAAGGTGGGTAACCTACTGAAACTATACCAGAACAAGATTAAAAGTTTTTTGATCATGAGCTAGAAAAAAGTGAAAAATACCAGACTTCTTAGTTCAGTATTTGCCCTGTGGTGCTAATCAGAACTAGGATAAATAATTCCTGACATGATGTCAACAAGTGTCACACATGGCTATATTTCATTGCCTAGATTATTAATAACCTCTTTTTCCACTAGGAGCCAAAGTGTACATGAGAGGCACAGTGTCAGCAAAATAGGCTAGTTAATGAACCAGATAAATCAGCAGTATCACTATAACACAATGGTAGCTTGCATTGCATTGTCTAGCTAGTGCAATGTAGTGTGCTATTCTTTGCATGCTGTCTCATACCAATTCATTGTGATCATTGAAAGCATTAACTGTACTGTCACCAGATTATACGTATGCATGTTTTTCTTCTTATAGCTCAGCAGAATGTGTGTTTCATCACCAGGGGATGCTTAAAGACAGGATGCTTGGAATCAGTGCGCAAGAGTGAGAGTGTGTCACCAGTGATGTAACAAAGCACATGCATTTCAACATGTAATTTATTTGAATGCAACCTTTTCCTGTTCATTGGCAGTGCACAGGTCACAATTCTCAGATGTATCCATTATGCCATATAATGAACACCTTTCCTCAATGAATCATCCTAGTCTTTTGATCATGAATTCTGAATATATTAATTAGAGCTGGTCATAATATTTTAAATAAAATGTTCTCATTGTATTTTTTTCATGCTTTTTTAAACAAAAAAAAAACAGAAATTTTAAAAAATCCCCAAATTTTCTATAATGCCTGAAAATGAATTTTTTCCTGGTTTGGTTTTTAGTTTTTCTTTTATTTCTCCCTTTTTCAAGAACACAAAAAGGAGGAAATGGGGGGGGGGTGAAAAAGAGGGAAACACATTTTTTTAAAAACTTTGGGAGTGGATAAAATATGTTTAATCAGTGATAAACTGTTCCTTTTCAAAACTGGCGGAACAGAAATGATTTTGAAATGTTTCATGAAAACTCTTTACTGTATTTTCTACTAGTTTTATCCCTGACTCTGCTTATGCGCAGGGCATCTCTTGCATCCAGGCCAGTTGACTCCATTCCATGATCCTCACTTGGTTCCATCCACATCCTGTGACAAATGTCTCTGCTCCATTCCCTGAAAAGGGCTCATCATTGGAAGATATTTCACAGCCCCTCAACTGATTCTACTTACAGAGAAGGCTTGATATTTTAGAACCCCACCTCTCAATAAAAAACTACTTGTAGATCACCTTGTTACCAGCACTCATTGCTGACAGCAGATCAGGAGCAGTCGCAATATGAATCTAGTGCAAATTAGAATCTAGTTTCTATTTTAATTACAAATTTCATATTACCACAGATTTTACATTTGTGCAATATCAAAGAATAAACCCATTTTTTTTCCTTTTTCCTCTCATAAGGTCACATTTTCTAGGTCTTTAATCATTTTTGTTCCTCTTCTCTGGACTTTCTCCAATTTGTCCACGTCTTTCCTGAAATGTGGCACCCAGAACTGAACACAGTACTCCAGTTGAGGCCTAATCAGCACAGAGTAGAGTGGAAGAATTACTACTTGTGTCTTGCTTGCAACACTCTGGCTAATACCTCCCAGAATGATGTTTTCTTTTTTTGCAACAATGTTACACTGTTGATTCTCATTTAGCTTGTAATCCACTATGACATTTTCTGCAGTACTCCTTCCTAGACAGTCATATCCCATTTTGTATGCGTGCAGCTAATTGTTCCTTCCTGAGTGGAGTATTTTGCATTTGTCCTTACTGAATGCCATCCTATTTACTTCAGACCATTTCTCCAGATCATTTTGAATTTTAATCCTATTGTCCGAAGTAGATGCAACCTCTTCCACCTTGGAATCGTCTGCAAACTTTATAAATGTACTTTCTCTGCCATTATCTAAATCATGGATGAAGATATTGAACAGAACCGGACCCAGAACTGATCCCTGTGGGACCCCACTCGTTATGCCTTCCAGCATGACTGTGAACCACTTATAACTACTCTCTGGGAACGGTTTTCCAACCAGTTATGCACCCACCTTATAGTAGTTCCGTCTAGGTTGTATCTCCCTAGTTTGTTTATGAGAAGGTCATGCGAGACAGTTTCAAAGGCCTTACTAAAGGCAAGATCTACCACATCAACTCCTTCCCAACCATCCACAAGGCTTTTTACCCTGTCAAAGAAAGCTAATAGGTTGGTTGGACACAATTTGCTCTAGACAAATCCATGGTGACTGTTACTTACCTTATCTTCTAGGTGTTTGCAAATTGATTGTTTAATTATTTACTCCATTATCTATCCAGGTACTGAAGTTAAGCAGACGGGTATGTAATTCCTTAGGTGGTCCTTATTTGCCTTTTATTTTGAAATAGATCAGCATTGTATTTGCCCTTTTTCCAGTCCTCTGGAATACTCCTGTCTTCCATTACTTTTTGAAGATAATTATTAATGGTTCAGATATCTCTTCAATCAGCTACTTGGGTATTCTAGGATGTATTTCATCAGGCCCTGGTGACTTGAATACATCTAACTTGTCTAAGTAATTTTTAACTTGTTTATTCGCTATTTTAGCCTCTGATCCTACTTGACATTTTCACTGGCATTACCTATGGTAGATGGCCAATTGCTGCTAACGTTTCTGGTGAAAATCAAAACCAAAGAAGTCATTTAGCTTTTCTGCCATTTCCACATTTTCTGTTGTTTTCCCCCCTCATTGAGTAATGGACCTACCCTGTCCTTGGTCTTCCTCTTGCTTCTAATATATTTCTAGAATTTTTTTTTGTTACTCTTTATGTCTCTCACTAGTTTAATCTTGTTTTGTGCCTTGGCCTTTCTTATTTTGTCCCTACATTCTTGTGTTATTTGTTTGTTTATCCTTTGTCATTTGAACTAGTTTCCTTTTTTTGTAGGACTCTTTTTTTTGTTTCAGATCAGTGAAGATCTCCTGACTTAGCCAGGGTGGGTCACTTGCCATACTTCCTATCTTTCCTATGCAGTGGGATAGTTTGCTTTTGTGCCCTTAATAATGTCTCTTTGAAAAACTGCTAACTTTCTTGAGCTGTTTTTCCCCTTAGACTAGCTTCCCATTGGATTTTACCTACCAGCTCCCTGAGTTTGCTAACGTCTGCTTTCTTGAAATTCATTGTCTTTATTGTGCTGTTTTCCCTGCTACCATTCTTTAAAATCATGAACTCTGATCATTTCATGATCACATTCACCCAAGCTGTCTTCCACTTTCAAATTCTCAACCAGTTCCTCCCTGTTTGTCAAAATCAAATCTAGAACAGCCTCTCCCCTAGTAGTTTTCTCCACCTTCTGAAATAATAAATTGTCTACTGTGCATTCCAAGAACTTGGTGGATAATCTGTGCCCTGCTGTGTTCTTTTCCGAACAGATGTCTGGGTAGTTGAAGTTCCACATCACCACCAAGTCCTGTGCTTAGGATGATTTTGATAGTTGTTTTTAAAAAGCTTCATCCATCTCTTCTTCCTGGTTAGGTGGTCTGTAGTAGACCCCTACTGTGACATCATCCGTGTTTTTTACCCCTTTTATCCTTACCTAGAGTCTTTCAACAAGTCTGTCTCCTATTTCCAGCTCAACATCAGTCCAACTGTCATTTATATTAAAAATATATACATCATCTCCTCCCTTTTTTCCCTGCTTATCCTTCCGGAGCAAGCTGTACCCTTCTATACCAATTTTCCAGTCATGCATATTATCCCACCAGATCTGTGACACCAGCTGTCATAGTTGTGTTTTATTAACTGTAATTTCAAGTTCTTCCTGCTTATTCCCCAAACTTCTCACATTAGTATACAGACATCTAAGAATCTGATTTGATTTCCCCTCTGTTCTCTCTTGTCTTTCCCTTATCCCTGCTATAACAGCCCATCCTCCCCCTAGATGCTGACTCTTCTCTTAGGTCTCCATGTTTTTGACTTATCTGTGGGCTTTTGTCACTTGCCCCCATCAAACCTAGTTTAAAGCTCTCCTAACTAGGTTAGCCAGTTTGTATCCAAATATGCTCTTTCCCCTTCCTCGATAGGTGGCCACCATCTCTGCTTAGCCGTCCTTCTTCCTGGAACATGGTCAAGGAAGCTGAAGCCCTCCTGGGAACACCATCCTCTGAGCCAGGCATTCACTTCCAGGATGCATCTGTCTCTGCCTGGACCCCTACCCTTGACCAAAAGGACTGAAAAGACCATCACCTCTGCCCCCAACTCCTTCACCCTTACTCCCAGAGTCCTGCAGTCACTTCTGATCTGCTCAGGGTAATACCTCACAATATCATTAGTGCCCTGACATGAATGAGACATATCAGGCAGCAGTTTTTACATTGTATTTACATCATCTCATAAGCCCAAACTCCTAGGATCATGTAGATTCTAGAAAATCATGAAAGGGAATTCCAGCACATTAGGAATCCTAAGTGTAAAATAAAGTGAAGAATACCTTCCCTATGGGGAAAGGAGAAATGGATCAAAAAAGAAGAGAAAAGGAAATACAGTTAAGTTCTGCTCACCATTAGTTTGTTATTTTGTCATTCTTTCTTACAAAGTATTTTAGTGGAAAAGCTTTCCCAGATGAGGTATCTTTGATATGTTTGTGCTCGTTATTAGGTTTTATAGGTGTTTTTCTTTTCCTGGTATATATTTTTCTGCTTTGTATTTAACTGGTTGAATAGCTAGTATATAATAAAGGAAAGCAGATAGGCGTGGTATACTCCATCCTGATGACAGAGGCAAAATGTAAGATTTAAATTCTTGGGGCTGGCCATCCAGTTTGCATCTATTGCAGTCCAGTGCAGCAGACCTGAAATTTTGTGGCAGTCTCAGGTCTATTTTTTTAAAAAGTGGATTTAAAAAAAACATGCCTTGCAAGTGATAGACTCGAGGAGCTCAATCTATTTGGCTTAACAAAGAAAAGATTAAGGGGTGATTTGATCACTGTCCTTGAGTACGTACATGAGGAACAAATACTTCATAATGGGATCTTTAATCTAGAGACAAAGGTATAACAAGATCCAATGAGTGGAAGTTGAGCTAGAACAGCGGTTCTCAAACTGTGGGTTGGGACTCCATTGTAATGGAGTCAGCAGGACTGATTTAGACTTGCTGGGGCCTGTGCGTACAGCCGAAGCGTGAGCCCCAGTGTCCCATAGATTTTTAATGAGACTTCTCACATGTGTCAAGTTAAGTTCATTTGCTGAATTGGGGCCATAGGCACATTTCATACAGTGTGCAAATACTTCAGATCCATGTCAACTGAACCTCTGTCATATATGTTTATTTCACAGCTATAGAGGATTGATCCTGCTACCACTGAAGTCAATGTTAAAACTTTCATTAATTTTGATGGTGCAGGATCAAGTCCTTGATAAATAGATGTTGTTATAGTAGCAGCAGTAGTAATGGAGTGTGTATGGGCCTTTTGACAGGTGTGGGTACTATTCCCATTACTGCAATTATCCACATACGTCAGAAGGAAGCTAAATCCATTTACCCTTGTAACCTGCCTGCACAAGAACTTTTTTGTTGTTGATAGCAAAATCTATAGTTTTTCATTGGGAAGTATAGTTAGGTAGCATAAATCATGGTCTCTATTATATGCTACAAATAGCATGATTACCAATATGCAAATATGACGGCAAAGAAACAGGTAGCCATTAAAAACAGTATTAAGTGAAAGCATCTCAGGGAAATGGAAAATGTGCTAACACTATGCAGGGCTGCTTAGCATACTGTTTTGGTAAACAACAAGATATCTCCATGAACAGTTTTTCTGCTGGCTTATTATGCTTTTTTTTTTTTTTTTTTTTTTAACACCCATTAACATTTGAGTTGATATAGTGAATTAATTACTGCTTGGTTGGAGACACTTGTTTTGAAGAATAACTGGGCCAAGCAACACTTTCTTGGTTTGTTTTTCAACAATTGTTTTTCAGTAATTGTCACTGACAGACAACTTTAAAAGCAAACATACTGCATTACTGAGCTTCCTATTGGAAGTAAATAAGTATTCAGTCCTTTTGATCTAAGTTCTACCTGTCAAGGAGAGATGTAAACTAGAAACCATAGGAGTGCTAAGCAATATGGGAAAATGAGAGAACTTCATATCTGAAAATAGAAGGAGGCTGAGCAGTACTTATAACAATTTTAGTCTGAAAAGTGACTATGTTACTAAGTTCATATGTTACTGAACAAATCTGCTACTCATATATATTGCAAGTCCTATTTTGTTTTAGGGCTGATCCACACAGAAATTTTTGTGCTGCTTGTAATTATATTGGTTTAGAAACTGATATAATGAAAGCAATGCAACCCCTAATTTGGATACAGTTATACCAGTTGTGACATTTTGGGGTGTACTCAGACCACTAACGGTTCTGTTACCACCTGCCCTGTAACCTTGGGGACCTTGTGCTGTGTACTTATGGTTCAGATCCCTGACACCAGTAACCAGTGCACAAGCAATAGGTCTCATCAGCCCAGTTACTCTTTGCAGGGTGATACCAACAGTCCTTTCAATCCCAAGCCTCCCCAAATCCATCCTCCCCAAGTTCTTAATCACCAAACACTCAGGGTATGTCTACACTACAAAATTAGTTTGATTTTATAGAAGTCAATTTTTTAAAATTCGATTTTATACAGTCTAATGCGTATGTCCACACTACCATGGCTAGCATCGACTTATGGGGCAGTGCACTGTGGGTAGCTTCCCACAGTCCCCGCTGCCCATTGGAATTCTGAGTTAAGCTCCCAATGCTTGATGAGGCAAAAACTTTGTTGTGGGTGGTTTTGGGTACATGTCATCAGCCCTGCCCCCCTCCATGAAAGCAATGGCAGGCAATTGTTTCATGCCTTTTTTCTGGGGTCCTGTCTGCCGGACTCGCTCAGCACGCTATCTACCTGAATGATAGGAACCTCAGGCAGGTAACGGGCTGAGCGGGGCCGACAGATGGAGCCCCAGACCTGCAGCAGGCTGAGCCACTCAGCCTGCTGTCGGTCTGGGGCTCTGTCCGCAGGCTTCTGCCAGCCGGGGTCCCACTCGGCCCCACTCAGCTGGCAGACCTCGAGGTCGATCAGGGGTGCCTGGTCAGACATAGCTATCCTCCTCTTAGACCACCAAATGGGAGTGACTCCAGGTCATTCTCTTAAGTTCTGTCTCATGGAGATTCAGTCCTGCCTGGAATATCATGGGAGCTGGAGGCTTCTGCTTCAGACTGCTCTCCCAGTCGGCAGCACCACGCGGTCACACCTACCCCAGCCTATCTCTTGCTCCCATGGCTCATGAAGCCTGGACAGTAGTAAGGAGCAGTTCAACTTGTGGAATGACAAATTCAGAATGAAGGATTGCACTCTATGGGGCACGTTAAGATTATTTCAGAGTCCTAGGTAGCATTTAATCCCTATAAAAGGTTTCATGATAATTTTCCCTGCCACTAACAAAAATGTTAGTTTATCAGAGCAGCTGAAAGGGTAAGGAACCCAGGACTATAACTTAGAGAGCGCTTCCGTATTATTTAACTCATAATTGATATAATTCAAAATAAAATTTCACAGTGTGGTCTATTTTAAGACTAAAAATGCAAGAGGGGAGACAGAAAAAGGAACAGTAACCTATTTCTGCCCAGTTTCGAACCAGGGATGTTTCACATGTTAGGTAAAAGTGATAACCACTACACTACAGGGCTTCTCTTTTTTTGCCATAGACTTTGCTGAATACACAGGAATGTTTTCTCTAGCTACAGAAGCTATTTAATGAAATGTCTATATCTATGGCCTTCCATGCCCCAACCCAAGGCTGACACAGTGCGGAGTGCATGTGACATAGCGACTTGGCTCAGGCAGGATCACCAGCGAGGCATGATACTTTTGCTGTTAAGCAGACACAGCAGTTCTTTCCTGGCCTCTGCCACTGAATGCCTCTATGCATTATGCTGTGCCCTATCAGTGCAGGAGGACTGCATGAGCTCAGAAAACACGTCATCACGAGTGCGTTTTTTCGCCTTCTAATCTGTGATAACCTCAGGGATGGAGATGATCAGGGGAGTGTAGAAACATTCTAGGGGGACTGCATGGTCACCTGTGCTGCTCAGTTCGCCACGCTGGCCAAACAGGAAATGGAATTCAAAAGTTCCAGGGGCTTTTCCTGTGTACTTGGCTGGTGCATCTGAGTTCAAAGTGCTGTCCAGAGCAGTCACAATGGAGCACTCTGGGAAGGCTCCTGGAGGCCAATACTTTCTAATTGTGTCCATACTACCCCAAATTCGACCCAGCAATGTAGATTTCAGCGCTAATCCCGTCATCGGAGAGGAGTACAGAAATCGATTTTAAGAGCCCTTTAAGTCAAGAAAAAAGGCTTCGTCATGTGGACAGGTACAGGGTTCAATCCATCTAACACTGCTAAATTCGACCTAAACTCATAGTGTAGCCCAGGGCTCAGACTCGGGGATGAAGCTGTGCAACCAGCCCTCCAGTTATCAGCTCATTTTGGCACACGCACTCCATACAGTTTGCATACCAGAGTCAGTGAAACAAACCTGTACAAGTTAAACAGAAAATAAACATAAAGATGCAACCTCAGGGTTCTACACTTTCAAATTAAATCAAATCTTTTTTCTAATACCAGTTACCTGTTGCCTTAAAATAGTTTCCTAGTGCACACCCACGCTATAGGAAGGATTTAGCTTTCGCAGACATCCTCCTGCCTCGAGTTTGTCTCTCAAGTTATGGATTAAAAAGTTCAGTTCTAAACCTGCTTTTCAAAGGCTTTTTTTTCCCCCCCCTTTTCTCCTTCCCTCTCTGTCTGCATCAATAGTGACTCATGGTTATTCAGATTGGGAAAATTCTCTCTTGATTTGATAGCTGGTATGTTCTTTTTGTTAACTCTAATGATCCATCATTATCTTTTACTGGACTGGACAATGGATGAGTCTTTGAAGCTGGTTTTGTGTAAACTGGTTTGGGAGGTGCCCCCCATGCTTTACTACCTTACTGGCTTGTTGAGAGGTGGACGTGATGTGGTGCCATGGATTCTGAGCACAGATTTCTATATACACAAATATATAAATTCATAACCATAGCCTGTATAAGTATCTCATAATGACTGTTAAGATCAGTGCATTACAAGCTTTCATAAAAGATCTTGCTCAATATACTCTTACAGTAAAATAACATAGTATGCGATCAGTTGGATTAACTGCTTATTTTGGGGGTTTGGACCTTCTGTTCTCCCCTTTGCCGAGTGTAGTGGTACTTTTCTTGGCATAGCTTAGATCTGAAGTAAGTTTTACCAGAGAGGCACCATTATACTGGTATAACTTTCTCCGTATTTCTAAACTGGTATAGTTAAAGCAGCACATCAAGTGTGTGTCGACCAATCCCCAGTGACGAAGGTAACTTTTTATTATGGAGGCCAGAAAACAAGAAATCCATTTCTCCAAATTTTTGGATGCTTTGACATATTTTTTGTTTGGCATTGGCACAAAACTGAGACCTTTCAAAAATGTTCACACCTTCTCTCATCCCATACATCCCAAGATAGCCAATAGCCCATGATTAGGAGTCTTATCCATACCATGGAAGACTTGACTTCAAGTCCCTGCACTGAATCAGATGAGTACCCCTAATACCTGGTCTATTGGCTATTGTGGGGAGGTTGGTTCTCTGTTTCTCACACCCAATTTTTTTTATAGGACAGTGGTTTTCAATCAGTGGTCTGCAGACCCCTGGGGATCCGCAGAATATGTTTAAAAGATTTTCAAAGGGGGCTGCACCTCCAATCAAAAATGTTTAGGGTTGAAAAAAGGTTGAAAACTGCTGTTATAGGACATAAAAAGAAAACTATGATTCCCAGATTACATATATTTTGTAGATTGTATGGCTACATTATTGGAAGGAAGAAAAAATGCCAAGTAACATTCTTAGTGTTTGAATATAACTGCAGTATTTTTCCAGATAAGTAGTATGGGATAGATCCTCATCTGGTGTAAATCAGCACTGACTTCAGTTGGGCTATTCCAGTTTACATCAGCTAAGGATCTGGCCCTATGTATTTAATAATATACATGCAGGCTTCCAAGTGGGTAAAACACTCGTAATTGGTGGTACAAGAGAAAAATATCAAATAATGCCTGATGGTCAACCTTTACCTGATTGATTTCAATATTACCTTGAAGGAAACAGGAGAATTTGTAATTCTGTTAGTACTGTATTCCAGATATTCTCTCCATACTAAGGCTTATCCTGTTCTGGATGGATTACTAAATGGAGAATTACCCCAACATGTAATAAGCACTACAAAATCTGGCCACACAGAGTTCAGGAGTCCTGAGAAAAGTTCCAGTCCAGTGGTGAGTCTTGGGTGCTCCTGGTCATCTTTGGCACGCCAGTGAACTTTCCCCAGCAAACCCCTCAGGTGTCCTCTTCTGCCACCCTCTGCAAAGCCACACAGAGCAACCATCTCCCCACTTAACTAGCCAGCAGCCTCCCTCCTTATTCCCAGTGCAGAGTCACAAGCCCCAGTACTCACAGCCCCATGCAGCTCTGGGCAGCAGTGATACTGGGTCCAGCTCTGGCCTGTCCTGCTAGGATGATTCTTTTGTCTTCTTTTCCTGCTTGATGACTCTGTTTACTGCTTAAATGCAAATTAAGCAGAGCACACATTTCTTTGTTTAGGACAGACCTATTTGCCAACTTCTAATTGAACAGGACTAATAACCTCACACAGGGGAATCTGATAACTTCACATACAACATTATCTCACACATTTTACCAGGACAATACTGACCAGCAAACTGAGTTTTCAAATGATATCTTGTAAGGCACACTTTGTACAAAAGGTGTGAATACAGGGGTATATTCTGTCACAGCATCACAACAGTGATACAAAACATTGTTTCACAGCAATTTCCATATAAAATGTTCAAAACACTCAAAAGTCAGGGATCAAAGACAGATGGAAGGCATCAAAGCATAGAATCATAAAATCCTAGGACTCGAAGGGACCTCAAGAGGTCACCTAGTTTGGTCCCCTGCACTCATGGCAGGACTAAGTATTATCTAGATCAGTGATTCTCAAACTTTTTTTTCTGTGGACTACTTGAAAATTGCTCAGGGTCTCAGCGGACCACTTAATGATCTTTCCAAGTGTTGTTTGTACCATTAGCTAACTATTGTAAAGTGCTTTGGATAAAAGCGCTATATAAAAAAGCTGCTAATAATAATAAACTTTTTTGTTCTGCAAATAAAATTACACAACTCATATTTTAATATCAGTAGTCTTACCTTTCTAATGTGACTGATGTGCCCTCTCTCCCCCACCGTGGCAGCCCCTGAGAAGGAGAGGGGTCTTTCCCTCTTTCCCCCACTTCCCAGCCCCCAAGCTGGGGCTGGGAAATGGAGGGGGGTCTTTCCCTGGCAGCCGCAGCCCTGGAGCTGGGGAAAGTCACCTCTTTCTCTGGCTGCTGCAGCCCTGCATGTCCCAAATTCCCCCCTCTCACCCCACTTCCCCCTCCCACCTACCTCCTATTGCCCCCAAGGCCACCACCTCACCTTACATGTGTGTCTTCTCCTGGGTCCAAGCACCTAATTAGTGGAGCCATGCCTGTGTGGCTCCACTAATAAGGTGAATGGCTCTTCATTCTCTTGTGTGCAGCCACCCAGGTACGCACCTTAGAGGGAACTCCATGAACCACCTGAATGGAGCTTGTGGACCACTGGTTGTCCGTGGACCACAGTTTGAGAACCTCTGATCTAGACCATCCCTGACAGGTATTTGTCTAACCTATTCTTAAAAATCTCCAGTGATGGAGATTCCTGCCTAGGCAATTTATTTCAGTGCTTAACCACCCTCACTGTTAGGTAGTTTTCCTAATTTCCAACATAAACTTCCCTTGCTACAATTTAAGCCCATTGCTTCTTGTCCTATCCTTAGAGATTAAGAACAATTTTTCTCCATCCTCCTTGTAACAACATTTTATGTACTTGAAAACTGTTATGTCCCTTCTGAGTCTTCTCTTCTCTTGACTAATTATTCTGGCTTCTCCAGATGCAAATAACTGAGGAGAGGTTGGTCCCTTATTAATCCCTGGTGTTCCAGAAAAAGCTGTTTTCTTGTGTTGAGAAGCCAGTTTAAAGTTAGTTTCTTCTCTGAATCAACTGTGTCTTTTATAATTCATTTTGCATGAAATACAGACTTGTCTTAAACTCAGACCTGAGCACTATGGTCGAGCAGCTTCCTATCCAAAGCCTAGGAAAAGGGATAGGCATGAGAAATTGTCTCTAATAGAGGTTCTGGCTACCCAATATATTTACTTTTTTGATCATTCCTTCCCCTGAGCTATCCTACACCCTTACAGTCTCTATTTTATCTCCCAAAAGACAAAAATAAGCAAAAGTCTTTTCAATGGAAATGTTTTTGACCAGTTAAAGCATTAACCCTCCTTTTGTGAAGCCTTTACAAAAGGTACCCCAAAGCCCTGACTACCTGACAGTTAACTCACGCAAGCCTAGTCTGCCTAGAAAGGTTATACCAGTATGAGGTCAGACAGGGTGAATTTAAGCTACTGTAGTTATACCAGTATAACTCCCCTGTGAGGACACTCTGGATATGCCTATACTACGAAAGTAGGTTGATTTACTAGAAGTCTATTCTTTAGAAATCAATTTGATACAGTCGATTGTGTGTGTCCCCACTAAGCACATTAAGTTGGCGGTGTACATCCACAGTAGTCTGGCTAGTGTCGACTTTCGGAGCATTGCATTGTGAGTAGCTATCCCACAGTTCCTGCAGCCTCCTCCACCCATTGAAATTCTAGGTTGAGCTCCCAATGCCTGATGGGGCAAAAACATTGTCACGGGTGGTTCTGGGTACATGTCGTCAGGCCTCCTTCCCTCTGAGAAAGCAATGACAAAAAATAGTTTCTCGCCTTTTCTCCTGGGTTACCCATGCAGACAACATACCACAGCAAGCATGGAGCCTGCTCAGCTCACTGTCAACGTATGTCTCCTGGGTGCTGCTGGCAGACGCGGTACTGCAGTGCTACACAGCAGCATCCCCTTGCCTTGCTTTGCAGACGGCAGGCAGTACAACATGACTGCTAGCCATCATTGTTGTCCCATGGGTGCTCCTGGCCAACCTCGGTTAGGTTGGTTGGGGGCGCCTAGACAAAAACGGGAATGACTCCAGGTCATTCTCTTTAAGTTTCATCTAATGGAGATTCAGTCCTACCTGGAATATCATGAAAGCTGGAGGCTTCTGTCTCAGGCTGCTCTCCAAGTCGGCAGCACCGCGCGGTCACGCCTACCCCAGTCTACCCCTTGCTCCCATGGCTCATGAAGCCTGGACACTAGAAAGGAGCAGTTCAACTATAGGCTGAGCAAGTGCATAATGGTGGTAGAATGTGCCTTTGGACGTTTAAAGGCTCGCTGGTGTAGTTTACTGACTCAGTTAGACCTCAGCAAAACCAATATTCCCATCATTATTGCTGCTTGCTGTGTGCTCCACAATATCTGTGAGAGTAAGGGGGAGATGTTTATGGTGGGGTGGGAGGTAGATGCAAATCGTCTGGCTGCTGATTATGTGCAGCCAGACACCAGGGCAGTTAGAAGAGCACAGCAGGGCGTGCTGTGCATCAGAGAAGCTTTGAAAACCAGTTTCATGACTTGCCAGGCTTTGGTATGAAAGTTTTGTTTGTTTCTCCTTGATGAAAACCTGCCCCCCTGGTTCACTCTACTTCCTTGAAAGCCACCCTCTCTCCCCTCCCCCCTTTGATCTCCTTTTGCAGAGGCAATAATTGTTGTTTCAGATTCATGCATTCTTTATTAATTCATCACACAAATGGGGGGATAACTGCCGAGGTAACCTGGGAGGGGTTGGGGAAGAGGGAAGCACAGGGGTGGGGTAGTTGTAGGGGCGCCCCCTAGAATGGCATGCAGGTCATCATAGAAGTGGCATGTCTGGGGCTCTGACCCGGAGTGGCCATTTGCCTCTGGTTCTTTGGTAGGCTTCATGCGGCACTGCTGTTATAACCTCTGTCCTTCATGCCCTTGGAGATTTTTTTCCAAATATTCTGGCATTTTGACTTTTGGAATGGAATTCAGATAGCACGGATTCATCTCCCCATACAGCAATCAGATGCAGTACCTCCCGTTCGGTCCGTGCTGGAACTCTTTTGTGATTCTGGGATTCCATGGTCACCTGTGCTGATCAGCTCTCTATGCTGGCCAAACAGGAAATGAAATTCAAAAGTTCACGGGGCTTTTCCTGTCTACCTGACCAGTGCATCTGAGTTGAGAGTGCTGTCTAGAACGGTCACAATGGAGCACTCTGGGATAGCTCTGGAGGCCAATCCCGTCGAATTGCAACCACTCTACCCCAAATTTGACCCAACAGGGTCGATTTCAGTGCTAATCCCCTTGTCAGGGAGGAGTACAGAAATCAATTTTAAGAGTCTTTTAAGCTGACAAAAATGGCTTTGTTGTGTGAACAGCTGCAGGGTTAAATTGATCTAATGCTGCTAAATTCGACCTAAACTCGTAGTGTAGGCCAGGGCTCTTTCTCTGGAACCCGAATACCACTCTCCCCCTGCACAACTGTAGAAAAGTCCTCAGTTCTTTTAACTAGGATCTAGTGTAGTGAATTACCCACTCATTCTCTACCTCAACTCTCGGAGTGCAGTTAATACCTGGCATCTTAACTCTTTTCACTTTGGGCAATTGCTAAACAAGTTTTAACTTAATTCAGTAACTTACCAACATAAAATAAACCAGTTTAGGCAAGGGTTAAAGTACTTTAAGTGTGGTTGCATTAAGGGTTTGCATTTTTTAGATAAATTTTAATTGTTTTAGTTAAACTGGTGCAACTTCTCTAATATAGACAAGCTCGTGGTCTATTTCAGCTTCCATCAGTCAACCCAAGCAGACTGGCTTAGGCCCTCTTCACTGATGCCTGGTCTGCACCTAAAAATTAGATCGATCTACCTACGTCGCTCAGGGCTGTGAAAAGTGTCATACCCCTGTGCAACATTGTTAGGTCAACCTAACCCCCACTGTACACGCAGCTAGGTTGATGGAAGAATTCTTCCATTGATCTAGCTGCTGCTTCTTGGAGAGGTGAATTAAATACATCAATTGAAAAATCCCTCCTATTGATGTAGGCAGTGTCTGCACTATGGTGCTGCAGTGTCCTAGCTGTGCCACTGTAGCTGCTGTAGTGTTGGCATACCCTGATGGAGACTGCACAGAAGTGATGTAAAAGTGTTTAGTGGCTCATCAATAAGAGTCTCAGTCCCCTGAATGTTCATTAGTAGTTAACAGCTGGCAGACTATTACTGAAGTACTCTGTTGTATCTAGCTGGGAATTTCATGGTTTCATTTTGATCAAATTGAAGCATGCCTTGGAAGGGGACTTATGGAAAGTTTTATCATAACACTGATTCATAAGCATACAAAATTTAAAAAAGAGAAGAGAAAATGAAGTGAAAGCTGCACTATAAACTGTCCCAGCCTGCTTGTAAACCCGATAAAGAGTCTCCAGCTTCTTGTTTAAATGTAGCACAATCCTAGTCAGTTAAATGGTCCATAATTAGAGCTGTAGTGAAGTATTCATTGTGAAATTAAAAATAATCTGAGCCTGACTGTGACTCTTTTTGCTCCCACTGCTGAGCATTTACTCATTCAACTATTCCCATTGGTGCCAGTAGAACTACTTGTGGAAATAACAGCATGAGTAGAGGATTCACAGATGTTTGGCAGTGTGTATGTGTGTGTGTTCTTTCTGCATGCTGTACTGACTCTCTGGCCAGATAGCCCTTACAGCAGGGTCCAATCAAACTGCCCAATAAATCCACAGACTTGGCTGGTAGCGAAGGCAGTTGGTCAGGTTTATTGTCAACAAATGTCCTAATGTCCTGGTTCAATGGTTACAGGTACACTAAGACATGTATGCCTGTTGCAGTGGACTAGCTCAGTTAGTGGCAGGACTTTCCATTATCCCCTAGGACAGCCAAAGATACTATCTCTGAGATACATTTTTATACCTCAATACAAACAAGTTACATACTGCCCCTCTGATGTAGTTGGTTGTCACCCTCTGATGTAGCCAGTTACCACCAATCATCTTGTACATCTCTATCCATCACGCTGTTATCCTGACCTTATCTTTAGGATGGGCCAGTGGGTTCCTGTTATCTTTAGGGAATGTGCTGGTATCGAGGTGTTCTGGTACCACCTTTCAGAAATGTGGTTGCATGAGTGCTCTGTGCCTAGCACCTCTTAGGAATGTGTGATTTTTTACAATATCAGCCGTGTTCTTGCCAGATTCTGTGAGCCGGACTTGCCTCTAGCTCACAGCCTAATTTTGCTTTATATTAGCAAAGCTTTGACCTCTACTTTAGGCCAGGCCTTAAGCCTCTGATACAAGGGCTTGTGTTTCAGGCTCTATTCCTACTACAACATTATTGCACTAAATTTGACCATTTTTCATCTTGCACATTTTCTGTGAAAATGAACATACACGTTCATGTCCATGAAAATTTAGCTGAGGTTGGGCACAGTTTTTTCACTAGCAGTTTAACTGTAGTCAGTGCTGCTTTTCACAGTGCACTTCTGAACTTTGAGATGAGTTGGGTTTCATCACTTAGTTGTCTTCACGTAGTATGTCTTCAGCTTTCCTGCTTGGCTGAGCCTTCTCTGTTCTGAAGATGGCCAGCAGAAGCCATTCTGATTTTTTTCCTGAGGCTGGTGGATGGGAAAAGAGATCCCCAAAAGGTGCTAGAGAGAGGGCGGGCATGAGCCTGACATCCACCAAAGATGCTGAACCAGGTTTTCAAACCCATGTCTCTCCCTACAAAAAAACCAATAGTGGCCCTGGGTGTTGAACATGTAAAAGTCTGTTACTGGGCCTAATACAGGACCAAGCATTATGAGGCAACTGAGAGCCACGATCTTAGTGGAGACTGCCATAGGTTTGGACTTTTTTAATAAGTACAAAAGGAACTTTGGACTTTTTTTGAAATTCTATCATTGCTTTTTTTTTATGTGCTTCCCCCCCATCCCTCGCGCCACCCAGTGTTGAGACTAGTTTCCTGGTACTTGTTCTTGCACTATAGGGATGTGCTTGTCGCAGGCTTTCCAAACAGTACAGGCTGTGTGCCTCCTAAGAGCCAAGTCTTATTTCATGGGCCTAACACATTTTATCATGGTTGCATAGGCCCTGGCAGCATAAGTGCTGTAGGATGTGATACATCCTGCTTCTATGTCATTTAATTTACATACCTAGTGAATAAATTCTCAGGCCTAGCTGGAGTTGCACTATTCTTGTTTCACATCTGGAGGCAGTTTTTCCCTGGCTGATCTTACTTTACAAAGGATGTATGTGAGTACAAAGAAAACAGTTTGGATAGTTAGTGATTTAAGAACCAGTTGGCTTGAGGATCATGCCAAGAAAACGTCATGCATCTTAATCTTTGAATCCCAGGCAGCAATTTTGTAGTTACAAAGAAGAATGTGTTGGAGCAACCTTGTTGCAGCTCTAGCATGGGTGAAATATAGAATCCCAATACTAGATTCTTCATGGATTCATCCTGGATCAAATTATTTGGGCTGCATATGAAAAATGGAAATGATATTTGTAATATGAAATGAAGGTCCTCATGAGGCAGATCCTCAAGGAATCAATTTGGAAGCACTTTGAGGAGAGGAAAGTGATCAGGAACAGTCAGCATGGATTCACCAAGGGCAAGTCATGCCTGACTAACCTAATTGTCTTCTGTAATGAGATAACTGGCTCTATAGATGAGGGAAAAGCAGTGGACGTGTTATTCCTTGACTTTAACAAAGCTTTTGATATGGTCTCCCACAGTATTCTTGCCAGCAAGTTAAAGAAGTATGGGCTAGATGAACGGACCATAAGGTAGATAGAAAGCTGACTAGATCGTCGGGCTCAATGGGTAGTGATCAATGGCTCCGTGTCTAGCTGGCAGCTGATATCAAGCAGAGTGCCCCAAGGGTCAGTCCTGGGGCCAGTTTTGTTCAATATCTTCATTAATGATCTGAAGGATGGTGTGGATTGCACCCTCAGCAAGTTTGCAGATGACTCTAAACTGGGAGGAGTGGTAGATATGCTGGAGGGTAGGGATAGGATACAGAGGGACCTAGACAAATTAGAGGATTGGGCCAAAAGAAATCTGATGAGGTTCAACAAGGACAAGTGCAGAGTCCTGCACTTAGGACAGAAGAATCCCATGCTCTGCTATAGACTAGAGACCAACTGGCTAGGAAGCAATTCTGCAGAAAAGGACCTAGGGGTTACAGTGGACAAGAAGCTGGATATGCGTCAACAGTGTGCCCTTGTTGCCAAGAAGACTAACAGCATTTTGGGCTGTACAAGTAGGAGCATTGCCAGCAGATCGAGGGACGTGATCATTCCCCTCTATTTGGCATTGGTGAGGCCTCATCTGGAGTACTGTGTCCAGTTTTGGGCCCCACACTACAACAAGGGTTTGGAAAAATTGCAAAGAGTCCAACGGAGAGCAACAAAAATGGTTATGGGGCTGGAGCACGTAACTTATGAGGAGAGGCTGAGGGAACTGAGTTTATTTAGTCTGCAGAAGAGAAGAATGAAAGGGGATTCGATAGCTGCTTTCAACTACCTGAAAAGGGGTTCCAAAGAGGATGGAGCTAGACTGTTCTCAGTGGTAGCAGATGACAGAACAAGGAGTAATGGTCTCTAGTTGCAGTGGGGGACGTTTAGGTTGGATATTAAGGAAAACTTTTTCCCTACTAGGGTGGTGAAGCACTGGAATGAGTTACCTAGGGAGGTGGTGGAATCTCCTTCCTTAGAGGTTTTTAAGGTCAGGCTTGACAAAGCCCTGGCTGGGATGATTTAATTGAAGATTGGTCCTGCTTTGAGCAGGGGGTTGGACTAGATGAGGTCTCCTGAGGTCTCTTCCATCCCTGATATTCTATGTTTCTCTGAATAAGATAAAAAGGGGGAATTCTAATAGGTCACCCCATGGACAAATTTGCATGCTATATTGGAAAACTTTTACCATAAGATAGTCCATTTACTTTCACCTGAAACCAATTTTCCTTTCATAGACAATGGTATTATGCACTTTTTATCTTCTCAAACTTAGAAGAGCTTTTAGTTTTTTGCTCTTAGAACTAAAGAGGTCTTTTCCTCTCAAATACTTTTCTAAGAGCTAGAAAAAAGGCTTTTTGAAGAATTGTTGCCAATAGTTGCTAAAATAGCTACTTTACCTCAATTAAAGGATTCAGATATTTGGAATGGTGAAAACTGTATTGCCTGTTTTGAATGGGCAATACACACATTTCCACACAGAAGATAGGCTTCTATTATAAGCCTAATTTTGAACATATTTGCAAATGCACCCACACTCCTCTCTGTATGTTTTCTACAACTTTAACTAGTAAACATGAAATTTCATATGTGGTCTTATGCCAGGGCACATTTTTTCTTCTGGAAAGTATGAGGCACATTGCTCAAAGAATTTGGGAGAGATTAGAGCTCATAAAATGATATTTGCTCACCTCTTGAATATTTTAACTTTTGACTCATAATTCCTAAATAGCTCAGAATGTCCAAATTTGTTTTATCTTGTTTATCTTTTTGAAGATTATTAACTTGGAGTACTAATTTGGACTAGCTTTGTGGGTTTATTGTGGAATTATTACTCATAAACAGTGTTAATGGGCACTTTATAGCATCAGGGAATTTCAAACCCTGAGCAGCCTTTAAAGAATTTAGGAAGACAGCATCTTATGTAAATGAGCATCTTGATCTATGCAAATTTAGGAATTTCACATGGTAACATCAACTCCCATCTATGCTTCCTTAAGCTACGCTTTAGACCAGCTGCATGCAGCAAAGTTCCAAAGGCACATATGGTAAAAATGAGTACCTAAGGTAGTAACTGCAGGTTACAGATTTCCTAAATCCCATAAAGGGAAGAAGTTATAGTCAATGATATCTGCCTAAAAACCACATGGACTAGAACAGCGGTTACCAAATTTGTTCCGCCACTTGTGCAGGGAAAGCCCCTGACAGGCCAGGCCAGTTTCTTTACTTGCCAAGTCCGGAGGTTCGGCCGATCGCGGCTCCCAGTGGCTGTGGTTCACTGCTCCAGGCCATTGGGGCCTGCGGGAAGCGGCCGCCAGTATGTCCCTTGGCCCACACCACTTCCAGCAGCTCCCATTTGCCTGGAGCAGCGAACCACAGCCACTGGGAGCCATGATCGGCGGAACCTGCGGACACGGCAAGTAAAGAAACTGGCCCGGCCTGCCCGGGTCTTTCCCTGCACAAGCAGCAGAACAAGTTTGGGAACCACTGGACTAGAGGAATGAGAGGAGTCTAACACTTCTGATCTCTATTCTTGCTCCTACCACTGAACTGCCTTAATATTTAGCATTTACTGGGTCCTGCAAATGGTCAGCACCTCTGAAAAATCAGGTCACTTAGTTAAGTGCCTAAATATGGACTTGAGTGACTAAATTTAGGCATAGCCAGCTCTATGCCACTGGAGGACTCATCTACACATCCTCAGCTGGCCATTTAGGGCATCTGTCTGCTCTGTGCTGCTAGTGCAGAGCAAAGCAGACTTAATAGGGCACCCACAGGATCTGGGCAATAATGGGTCAAATTTATTCTTGTTTCAGGTCTATCGATTTCAATGAAGCTCCAACTGGAATATATTTGGCCCAATAGGTATAGGGATTTTTCTTTTTGGTGATAAGGTCCCCGTAGAGCACCACTGGGAGCTGCTATTCATCTATGACATTCCCAAAAGAACCAATGGATACAGTTTCAGGCTACTGGATCCAGATTCTATGCTTCCCCAAGTTTATGTTGAACAAACCAGAGTGTGAGGACTGTCTGGGAGCTAGCTATAGATGAGCTAGTTTCAAATCCCTGTTTCTCATGCCCAGTCCCTCATCCCTGCTGTGGCTTACAGCAGCCTCAAGGCTGATTTAACCTTTGCTAGGTGTCAATGGTCCCAAGAGACCACCAGCCAGCAAGTGTAGTCAGAGTGAGGGACCGCACTTTGGTGACTCTTCTTCCCCATTGCTTCCTGCCCCATGTGATGGAAGGTAGTGATGCAGAGTAGTGCTGGCTGGGGCTCCATTCCCCAGGGTAATGGCATGGGGCAGAGAATCTTCCCCGAAGTGTCCACACCATATTCTAATCTTAGGAGGCACATTGAGATATACACACATAAAAAACCCTATAAACAGGTAACAGGATTTTTATATAGACACCAGCACTACAAACAGCTTTGCATATGTTCTCTAGAATTAATTAAAAATGGATTGTATTATCTACCACTAGTTAGCACAGGAATTTTAAAGTCATATGAATGTTTCCATAAGTGCCTGTTCTCCTATAAGCAAGCTTTGAAATCAATACAAAATGCCATTCCCCGTGACAATTTTTGTTTGTTTTCATACTGCCAAAGTAGTTCTCAGAAGGTGACAGATGAATGCCACGTTGGAACAGAATATTTACCAAAGTGTTAAATCTAGCATTATTTAAAGCTGCCTGTGGTATTTTACTCTCAGACTCAGCAGATGCTTGTCAATGCCCTTCTGTTTCCCATATCCCTATTTCAGCATTGGCAACTGTAGCCAAAGGTCAGAGTTCTTAACCAATGCAGGTATTCTTATTGATTTAGTCAATAAAACAGCATGGCTCCCCAGACTGTGTTTCTACAGCACCACCAAAGGCTGAATCATGGAAATGATTTCCCCCTCACAATTTAGCTTTTCTCTTTACAAAAGAGAATTTAATATCATTCTCTGTGCATTTGAACTGCTCTACTGCGGTCTCCTGTAAAATGGGACCTGATCCAAATCCCCTTGTTGTCAAAGAGAGTCTTCCTATTATTTTCTGTAGGCTTTGGGTGAGGGCTTCACAGCCTACAACTGAATGGGGCTGTATAAATGCTTATAATAATAAAATCATTGCTCAAAATGTATGGTGTTGCATAAGCAAGTGAAAAGGAGAGAAGGAGAAGATGAATTTAGGAAAGCAGTTGGTTATGGCTAAGCAATGAGCAGCAAATGTTATAGGGTTGAAAGAACTAATTGGCAGCAGTACTTAAACTATCCTGAGTGACAGATACAGGAAGTGTAATTTCTAAAGAACAAACAAACCCAAAACAACCCTCCCCTTCACCTCTACCACCAAAAAAAACAAACAAACAAAAGAAAAAAACAACAACACGTTTTTAATAAAAACTGGGAGAAAACCCACGCATCTGCCTACTGGGGAAGGGCAGCCAATCAGAGATGTTTATCTTAAGCAGGCTGAGCTGTCTTGGCCTTCCCTCAGCAGCCAACACTATTTTCAGAGCAGGGGAGGGGGCAAAGGGAGCTTGCATGGCTGGTTCCTCTGCTCCTTCCCCCACCCTCACTGTAACATCTGCGCAGGGAGAGAGCAGAGGGGGATATGGCATAGAACCCCTGGAGCTGCCTTTCCCAGCCCTGGAAGGGGAGAAAGTGACCCTGCTGCAGGGCCCACCCCAGGCCTGGGAAAACATGAGGGCAGTAAAAAGCACCAGGAACTGCAGGAAGAGCAGAGAAGAAAGAGGCTGGGGGGAGAGAATTGCTGGGCTGGGTGCAGATGTGGGATGATTAGACACCCCATTTTTCAGACCACTTTAAGCATTGATTGGCAGCATATGAAAATGTGATTCTCTATCATGTGTGTCTGTCACATAACCAATCAATGTGAGTAGCATTTATTGGCACCTACTTAGCATTGGCCAAGGACAAACTGGGCATGGCTAATGAACTATTCTTTCACCATTGGAAGTGATCTTACTAGGTTTGGCATATTCACAGGGCAGTGTGGGAGCACATAGACCGCTACTGTCTGTGCTGTACCTGTCCTATCGATAAAAGAGGGCTTTTGTTTCCAGGACTGTCAGTCTGGCAGGTTTCATGATCCATAAAAATTAAAATAGAAAAGACGTGGTTCTTGGTCAGGTTACTATGAATCTTGGTCATTAACCTATTGGTAAAAGCTTCAATATCATATCCAAAACATTGTCCAATCCTTTCTCTGATACTCCATATATTATATCTGATCTCTGTCTTTTTTTAAGTTTCTTTTCTTGTGAGACATGTATGTCAATATGTGCTTGTCAAATACAGATTAAGAATCCAAGATAGTAACAGTGAAGACAGCCATTTATAATGGGTGTAGATTAAAATTAATTCCCTCATTAGAGGTGGTATTCTGTGAGAGACTCTGAAATGGAAGTAATGAACAGCAATGTTCAATGACTTGGAACTGAGTCTATGATGCAATAAAATTTTTGACAGCTACTAAAATTTAACTAGAGAGATGCTGGTAATGAAACATCTGCTTATAGAACCTGTGTCTATTTATTTCTCCCATAAGACCTGAGCTTGGTGGACAATGCAACCACCTATGCTGAAATTATTTTCAATTGCCTCTTTTTTGGAATAGCCTTTCTGGCAATGATGTCTATATGATGTTCCAGTGCCAAAAGATCAAGTATTACTGAATTCCCAGTGAGATGCTCCATCCAGATATAAGCATAAAGTGAAGCCATGGAACATGGTGTCATCTGTTAGGTCAGTAGACCTAGTCATTGTTAATCGGATAGCCTTGTGTTTTGAAGAGTGTGCATGTAGTCAAAATATGTCCACAGGGAACCTTTTCAAACTCTGGCTTTGAGTGTGTATTTATCGTTATTATTTTATTTATTATTTGCATTACTGTAGTTTAACCCATAGCATTTTGAGACACAGGATGTGAGTTTAAAATGTATTGTAAAAAAACCAATAAAAATGTACAGCAAAAATATACTTTCTAGAAATTAGCTTGATTTGGGAGAGTTTTATAGTGCATAGTAAAGGAAATTGAGCTGAATACTGGATGCTTGTAAAAGAAGTAAATCAACTTATTCAGGGCTGCCTTTGGGGCAGCTTATGGTGTGTACCCAACCTCTTCAATTTTTTGTTATATTTATATTATTTTCTACATTTTAGAGTAATTTAATATTAAAATAAACATTTAAGTCTGATTTTGGTTTTGCCACCGTTAGAACCATATGTATAAGGGAAGGCAGAATTTGGCTCTTTGTGTGGTTCTCACTACCTACTAAATCATTTTTTATACTCCAATTTAATGATTAGCTGCAGTTTCTTACCATTACCTCAATCCCATAATCCTTAACAACCTCAAAGGATTGTAAAATTGAGATTAAGGTCAGAAAATATCTTCTCACCACCTAGGCCTCAGGTAGAGAACTGTGTCCAGTTTGGGGTGCCACAGTTCAGAAAAGGTGTGAACAAATGGGAGAGTCCAGAGGAGAGCAAGAAAATGATACAAGGTTTGGGAAAACTGACATAAGAGGAAATGTCAAAAAAAATTGGGCATGTTTAGTTTTAAGAAAAGAAAACTGAGGGGGAATTTGATGACATCCTTCAAATATGTGACGGGCTGTTATAAAAAAGACAGTGTTCTCCAGGTCCACTGATGGTAGGATAAGAAGTAATAGGTTTAATCTGCAGCAAGGGAGATTTAGGTTAGATAGGAAAATCTTTCTAACTCTAAGAACAGTTAAGGACTGGAATAGGCTTCCAAGGGAGGTTGTGGAATCTCCATCATTGGAGGTTTCTAAGAACAGGTTAGACACACATCTGTCAGGGATGGTCAAGGTACACTCGCTCCTGCCTCAGTGCTGGGGTCTGGACATAGGTGACACTGTGACACCCTGTACCCCATGTTTACCACTTTTATATGGTTATGATATATTTTGTACAAAGTATGTCTTGAGTTTTCAAATGATACCTCACATAATCTACTGAACATCATTGTCTTATTCAAATGTGTTTATCAATGTATATAGAGCAATGAGATTTCTCCTCTGCATTTGTTGCTGAAATATGTTGTGTTTCTGGGTAACGCCAACAGACTAGCTCCTCAGAGATGAAAAAGAACTGACCACTGGTGTTACAAAACTACTAACTGCTGAAGCAATCATTCGCCAGTAGGGGAAACTGTAAATAAAGAAATTTACAATTAATCAGAAAGACATTTTGAATCTCTCATACACAGGGGACTGTTTTGTTTACAAACTGGTGGGAGATAATCCTTGGAGGAGGATATAAAAAGGAGAAAGAGTGATCTCTTCATCACCTCTCTTCCCCCATCTGTACTCAAGCTTGCTTGAAAGACAAAGGTGCATCATTGAACTGAGGGGCAGAGGACCTGACCTGGAGGTTTTCCAGCCAGTACAAACTGCTGAAAGGTTTTAAGAGAGAGAATTTTTTTTGCTTTTAAACTTTTATTAGCCTTGGTAAAGTTTAAGAATTAGCTTATGTGTTTACCTTTTTACTTCTTTTGTAACCAACTCTGACTTTTATGCCTTATTACTTGTACTCCTCTTAAAATCTATCTTTTGCTAGTTAATAAATTTGTTTTACTGTTTTATCTAAACGAGTATGTTTGATTGAAGTGTTTGGGAAATCTCTACTCAGGTCAACAGGGCTGGTGCATGTTCATTACCCTTTGTTGGAATGACAGACTAAAATCATGAGCTTATACCATTCAGTGGGTTACTGAACAGTTCAAGATGCACATTTCTGGGGAGCAAAACTGGGACTGAGGGAATATGTTGGTGTCGCCTTGTGTCTACTCACGGATGGCTGGGCATAGCATTCATGCATTCAGCCGAGATGACTTTGTATGCTGGTAGCTGTGATTGATCAGAACCTGGGGAGGTTTGCTGTTCGTTAGGCATAGCTGTATAGGGCACCTCAGGCTGGAGAGCTAAGGGGACACGGCAGTTCAGCAGTCCAGGCTGTACCCTGGGGAATGTCACAATGACTTCTCAAGGGCCCTTCCGAACCTGTGTGTCTGAGGGTGTTGCATATGAGCTGCGGAGGGAATGCTAGATGTTTCTCTCTCCTCTCACAACCCTTGCCTCACATTGCTTTCTGCCCAAGGGAAGGTATTGCTTTAACTGAGTGCACAACCTCTGGGCTGCAGAGTCAAAGGCATCCAGCTTCACAGTTGCTTGAAATTGTGTCTTTTCTCAGAGCAAAGTATAGCAGAGATGAAGGAGGATGGCAGGGAAGAATTGTACAAAGGGGCTTTCATGGGATTTTCTTCTTCTTTTGTTAATTTTTCAACTAGTTAATTGTGACCCAACATCTACTCACTTGTGATTCACATTTGGATCATAATTCATATGATGAAAACTACTGACCAGCTCTGTGTGTGTGTTATATTTTACATCATTATTAATTATAGATTCATAGACTCTAGGAGTCGAAGGGGCCTCGAGAGGTCATCAAGTCCAGTCCCCTGCCCTCATGGCAGGACCAAATACTGTCTAGACCATCCCTGATAGACATTTATCTAACCTACTCTTAAATATTTCCAGAGATGGAGATTTATTTTTCTAATCCTTTCAACAGCTTAAGTGCCCCAACATCCCCTTGATTCCATTGGATATAATCACATATGAAAACACTGACCACTCTGTTGGTGTATAGTACACATTATATGATAGATCAACGACCGAGGATCAAGGGCCGAAGGTAACAAGTCGTCCCGCCCTATGCAAGACCAAATACGCTAGACCAAACTGAAGACATCATCTACCTATCTTAAAGTATTCCAGAATGAATTCACAACCTCCTAAGGCAATATCCAGTGTTTAACCAACTGACAGTTAGAAACTTTCCTAATCCAAACCTCAACTCCCTTGCCGCAGTAACCATGCTCGTATACAAAGGCTAAGAACAATTCAACCGCAGGACACCTTAGATACCTGGAAACATACATCCCTCTCATCTCCTTCAACTAAATAAACCCATCTTCAGCCTTCCTTCATAGTATGTCAAAGACTAACATGTGTTCCTGCCCTCCAATTCTCCACATCTTCTGAAATGCGGTGCCCGCAAGAACGTGAACACAAGTGTCATTGAGGCCTAACAGCGAGAGTAAAGCGGAGAATGATCTTGTCGCTGTTGTAAACACACTCGTAATCACCCAGAACACAGACTTTTGCCAACAGTACACCGTGAGCATAGGTAGCTCGGTCCACTATGCACCTAGAGCATTGCCTACCCTCCTAACACTCCATTCGTAGGGAAACGATGGCTCCCAAGGACGCATCTGGCATTGTGTTTTATGAACTTACATTGGCACCTCAACCATTCCTCACATTTGTCCAATCAGTTTGAATTGACCCTCCCCAAAGCGTTTGCAATCCTCTCAAGTTGATCGTCCGCAACTAATAGAGCGTACTTTCTAGCAACATCAAGCATGGATGAAGAATGACAAGCCGGTCCAAAACAGACTCCTGCGGAACCCCACTTGTTATACCTTTCCAGCAGGATTGGGAGCCATTAATAACTACTCTCTGAGTATGGTTATCCAGCCAGTTACGCACCCACCTTATAGTAGCCCCATCTAAATTGTATTTGCCTAGTTTATCGATAAGAATATCATGCGAGACTGTAATGTTATATATTATGTTAAAAGAATGTTACAGTTGGAAAGTCAAGTACTTGAAAGTTAGTAAATACAATGTGTCACCTTAATTTACCCCTCTAGAGTGTATATATTATGATACAGTCTTTAATCACATGATCATATAGTATTTTTCCACAGGATCCCTGCCTCATTCAGTGCACAGGCTGGACAGTGCTCACTGAATGTGGAAGTATTCAGTTCTTCTTATCCTCTTCATTCAACGTATGGTTATCTGCATTATTGACTGCACATCATCCAAACCCTGCACGAATACAAAATTAATTTCCTCCTGTGCTTTTGCAGTTGCAGCTATGAGTGCTGAGGACTTCTGCAAACGCACCTCACCTGGCTCAAGTTGGGTACCCAGAAAATGAGGAACATGCAGTGGCCAGCTGTGAAAGGTTTGGTTTAAGTGACTTGCCCAGGATCACTTAGCAATTCTGTGGCAGAGGCAGGGATTGAATCCAGTTCTCAAGGGTGGTATTCAATGGCAGGAATCACAAGATTATCCTTTCTTTTCTGCCTCATTCACCATACTCCATTCAGCTTCCACAACTAATGAGGCAGGTGACCTAGAAACAACAGGCAACTTGTATTCTAGCATTCCCTGACTTAAAGTGCTGACTTTACACTTCCACCTTCTTTTAATGTGGCTGTTTTATATCATTTATTTATTTATTTTTTGAAACTTAAAAATCGGGGAAGGGGGGGCAGGAAGGGACTCCCATGCATTTCTTCATGTTGACCCCCAGATGGGTCATCATCAGGGTTTGGATCTTTAGATCAACAGCAGAGTCCTCTACCGCTTGAGCTAATATGGGGATGGAAACACACACTTTGCCAGTGGATTTCACAGCTATTTGTAAGACAGCAAAGGAATATGGAGACTCAGTTCCAGATTCTGCAGGGCAATGTTCCTAGTGGTTACAGACCCTACTTGCTTCCCCTCACCCCAGCCTCTCCCTGTCTCCTTCTGCTTCAATGCCTTCTCCCCATCTCCTGTCCCTGTCTCTTCTCATCCACATTCTTATTTTCCCCTGACCTCTCCCCCTGCTCTGAACTCCTGCCCAATCAATTTCACATAAGCCGTGGAACACCCATCTGCTAGCTTGTCCTGCATTCATATGCTTAATCCAGAGGCATTATAGGCTTCAGTTTAAATATAATTTTGGCAGATGATAAAGGTAGTGTTGTAATTGAGCAGACCTAAATTCTGGTCCTAGCTGTGCCATTGATTTGATGTGTGGGTTGGGGCAAGTAATTTAATCTTTCTGGGTCAGTTTCCCCATCTGTAAAATGGAAATAATACTGAATCATCTACCTACTAGGAGTGTGGTATGGATCAGTGTTACGTGCTTTGAACACGTGAAATGCTGCATACAGTCTATATTTTCTTCGTTATTATCTTTACAAATCCTCTGATTTAAAATACTCCATTGGCAACTGGTCCAGTGACAACTAAGTTTGATGACAAGGCTGTAGTTTCATAGAATCATAGAACTGGAAGGGACCTTGAGAGGTCATCTAGTCCAGTCCCCTGCACTGAAGGCAGGGCTAAGTATTATCTAGACCATCCCTGACAGGTATTTGTCCAACCTGCTCTTAAAAATCCCCAATGATGACAACCTCCCTATGCAATTTATTCTCCTGCTTAACCACTCTGACAGTTAGGAAGTTTTTCCTAATGTCCAGCCTAAACTTCCCTTGCTGCAATGTAAGCCCATTGCTTCTTCTTAACCTCTGAAGATAGGAGAAGAACAAATTTTCTTCCTCCTCCTTGCAACAACCTTTTATGTACTTGAAAACTCTTATCATGTCCCCTCTTAGTCTTCTCTTCTCCAGACTAAACAAACCCAATTTTTTCAATCTTCCCTCACAGGTCATGTTTTCTAGATCTTTAATCATTTTTGTTGTTGTTCTCTGAATTGTCTCCAATTTGTCCACATTTTCCTAAAATGTGGTACCCAGAACTAGACACAATAATCCAGTTTAGCCTAATCAGTGTGGAGTAGAGCAGAAGAATTACTTCTCGCATCTTGCTTACAATACTCCTGCTAATACAGCCCAGAATGATGTTTGCTTTTTTTGCAACAGCATTACTCTGTTGACTCATATTTAGCTTGTGATCCACTATGACTCCCAGGTCCCTTTCCGCAGTACTCCTTCCCAGGCAGTCATTTCCCATTTTGTATGTGTGCAACTGATTTTTCCTTCCTAAGTGGAGTATTTGCATTTGTCCTTATTGAATGCTATCCTATTTACTTCATACCATTTCTCCAGTTTATCCAGATCATTTTGAATTTTAATCCTATCCTCCAAAGCACTTGCAACCTCTCCCAGCTTGATATTGTTCACAAACTTTATAAGTGTACTCTCTATGCCATTATCTAAATCATTGATGAAGATATTGAACAGAACTGGAACCAGAACTGATCCCTGTGGGACCCCACTTGTTATGCCCTTCCAGTATGACTGTGAACCACTGATAATTACTCTCTGAGAATGTTTTTCCAACCAGTTATGCACCCACCTTATTGTAGCTCCATCTAGGTTGTATTTCCCTAGTTTGTTTATGAGAAGGCCATGCAATACAGTATCAAAAGTCTTACTAAAGTCAAGATATATCATATCTACCACTTCCCCACTATCCACAAGACTTGTTATCCTGTCAAAGAAAATTATCAGGTTGGTTTGACATGATTTGTTCTTGCCAAATCCATGCTGACTCTTATTTATCACTTTATTATCTTCTAGGTGTTTGCAAATTGATTACATAATTATTTGGTCCATTATCTTTTCGGGTACAAAAGTTAAGCCGACTGGTCTGTAATTCCCCAGTTGTCCTAATTTCCCTTTTTATAGATGGGCCTTTTCCAGTCTTCTGGAACGTCTTCCATCTTCCATTACTTTTTGTTTGTTTATTTTAGAAAAGGATACTTTTCAATTGTAGAAAAAGGCCAGAAGCTAGAAATAAATTCTTACATTTTCTTTTAAGTTCTGCATTTAGAAAAAGTTGTAGTGTGCAATGCAAAAACAGGTGAAATGAAATGGTTTAAATAACACAAGAGATCAGTTATTGCTCTGCTAAGGGTCCTTTGGGTAAGTGGACAGTATAGTGTTGTATTCTCTCTGTAGAATGAATCAATAAGCTAGCTTTAAAAGAAAAGATGATCATGCTTCTCTATTTAACACTTTATTTCCCAGCTGAAGCGATAGCCAAATTGGGGAATACTCTGAAAAAATAAAAAAAAAATCTAGTCTGCTATGAATTCTGTGGCCTTTCTATTCTTATGCTCACATCTCATCCACTGTACTTATTTAATAAGGATGTAATTTTCAAGTATGTGAGAGTGATTGGGTTGTTTTTCCAGCTAATAGTATGCGTAATATTCATATAATGACTTCAGCTCATGAATCCCAAAACCCTGTATAAACTGTATGTACACTAATTAGAATTGCTTTTTCCCACCACCAAAATGCAAACAGTTTTTGGGGCGGGGGGAGAGCGTATGCCAAGAGTGGCCAAACTGTGGCTCGCACTCCACATGTGACTCTGTTACCATTAAAATATGGCGCTCAGAGCTCCTTCCATTTCTCCCATTGTCCACCTACCAGATTGGGTGGAAGGGAGAGTGCGGGAACTCTGCCTTGCAGCAGGGTGGTGGGGTAGAGGCTTCTGCCCAGTGGGGAGGGGGTCTTGGGACTTCAGTCCTGCTGGGCGCACCTGCCAGGGCTCCTGGCTTCAGCAGGCGCAGGGCTGAAGCCCCGAGCCCTGTCAGGCACTTCCTGTGGGGCTGAAGCCCTAGCCCCCGGCAGATGTGCCTCAGCTCTCAAACTTCTGAAGCCTGTCGTATGCAGCTCAGATGGCCAATTAGTTTGGCCACCCCTGGCATATGGCATGGCATAACAGAAAAGCCACACTACGCAACAGTTTAGGATCAGAAATAAAAAAGAAAGCCATGCAGGGGTAATTTAGGTTGGTAAGAAAGAGTTCCTGCCTCAGAGAGCTTACAAAGGGGATGAAGCTTTATTCTCATTTACACTGAGGCTCCCGCACGCCATTCTGGCAATGTAAAATGCCGTTGGGCTGGTCAACACACAGCTTGGGGACTGGTATATCTATTTCAGATAGGAGTGTAATTTTCTTTTAATTGAAATTGTTATAGTGGTACAACATTTACTTAGTTAAACCTGTATAAAGGTGACTTTATTCTGGTAGAGATCAATCCCCTTCCTGTACTGGAACAGATTTACTGGTATAAAGCAACTTTCTATCAGTATAACTGCATCAGCACTCAGAGAGTTGCGTTGCGTTAACTGTATTGGTATAGTTAAAGCAGTACAACATTTGTCAGTAAACAAGATCCTAAAGTGAGCGCAAAAGTAGTTGACACCCATTTTAGGGCACCGTTACAGGGTGGCGTTAAAGGGCCTTTTTGTCAAATGAAAATCAAACTCTAAATACACAAGGCAAATGGGGGATGGGATGGGAAGCAGAGGCACAAGTGCAGTGACCTGACCACAGTGACACAGCACGTCAGCCAGAGACATGGTAATAGAACCAGTCCCTTGAGTCCCAGTCCAGATCCCTGGTCACTCCAACATGTCGATTTATTGTAGGATTGTATATCATATTATTGACTAGATCTGTGACAGGTCTATCATTTTCAATACTTGTGGATTTTGAGTATATGAAGAGCAGGTTTTGTTCATAGCGGCTTATTGTTCAGGTCTCCTTAGAGTTTTGAGTTCATACATATATTAAAGTTTCAGGTTACCCCCTGTAAAAATCTCACATTCTATCTATCAACAGCCTTTCAGTTTCCCCTAATAGGATGTGAGATTTTCTCTGACCTTAGTATCTCCTAGGACAGTGTTTCCAAACTTGGGACGCCGCTTGTGCAGGGAAAGCCCCTGGCAGGCCAGGCCGGTTTGTTTACCTGCTGCGTCCACAGGTTCGGCCGATCGCGGCTCCCACTGGCCACGGTTCGTTGCTCCAGGCCAATGGGGGATGCTGGAAGCGGCGGCCAGCACGTCCCTCGGCCCGCACCACTTCCCGCAGCTCCCATTGGCCTGGAGCAGCGAACAGCGGCCAGTGGGAGCCGTGATTGGCCAGATCTGTGGACATGGCAGGTAAACAAACCGGCCCGGCCTGCCAGGGGCTTTCCCTACACAAGTGGTAGCCCAAGTTTGGGAAACACTGTCCTAGGGGAATAGCTTGTTTGGCCCTTTTGGGCCAAACAGTCAAAATTCATTGTCTTGCAGGGTTCTTTTCTTTAGGATGAAGAACTGATGATATGAATCAGGTACATGATCAATGTGAACTTGTTTATTTACAAAGAATGTACACAGGGTTCTGTTTCCCTGAACACAATAGAAAGAAACAGCAGCAGGCAGTTTCCTTGCACAGAAATCCCCAAGTCTGCCACTCCAGTGAGCTCACTACCCAAAAGCTCTGTCTCTTCGCTTCCTCCTAGGGTCATGCTTACAACTCTTTCTGCTAGCTTTTCCATATAATGTCCACAGGCTGCAAACCAACATTTTAATCCCTGCATTTACAAGCAGGCAAACCTCTTGGCCCACGTGACCTGGGAAATTCTTACCATTTTCTTCAGCTATGTTTGCTACATAAAGGGGCTTGATTTGTTTTTTCCTCTGTTGAGCCCAAAGAAAACTGTTTAGCACACCTCTCAGCTTTAAAGTCTGTGATTTGTCTTTGGATTCTAGATCTTGTCTACACAGGGAAATTTACCAGCATTGCTATCAGTATAATCTAACCCTCCCCCTCCACCCCAAAAAGCCACTGTAAGAATGTCCACAGTGACCTAATTATAGCAATATAGTAATGCTGGTGAATCCCCCTGTATATACTCCACTAACCACACCCATTCAAAATGCATACGTCCTTCAGGAACCATTTTTGGGTCCCCATTTGCTATCTTCTAAGCGAGCTCCATCATCTTGTTGAGCCACTTGGCAAGGCCTCTGCTCTCTAACCTTGAAACGCTTATCTTGGTGGTAAAGCCTCTGTCTGTCCCCATCTTCTGTAGCTGAAAGGCAGTAATCTTCAGCACTAAGCATGGATCTTACAACAACCTAAATGCCCCTGCATGCAATGCATAGGGAGATCTGAGATTTATGTTGGAAGGTGTTTTGGGATCCTTTGGGTTAAGGTACTATATCACTGTATGTTATTATTAATAATACATCATTTAATTTTTCTGTTACTGATTTTTAAAAAATTAAATTTTAAACACTGCATTAAAGCATGAAATATGAGAGACAAACTGCTAAGAGTGAAGAAATGCATTAAGGCTCTCGGTCCATTTTTTTACTTGTCCTCTTGTGCCTCAGTATTGCAGCTGATGTGGTGAGTAACATAGAGGAAGCGAAGGACGGAGGGAAAAGCCTAAACTCTACATTTCCTGGATTCTACTCATTCCTTGCTTTGTTAATTTACATGGACTGGGTCTGTCCTAACAACCATCGATATCAATGGAAAGACTCTCATTGACTTCAGTGGACACTAGATCAGGACATTATTGCTTAAGAAAGGTGACAAACTGACAGCTCTGCAGATTGAAGTGTGTAATTCATAAAATAGTTACATAAAGCACAGGTACTAGCAGAATGAGCTTCTCCCATGCTTCCCCACCAACGTACTTCAAACTTGACCCCAAAGGACCATCTCTAGTGAGAGTGGTACTTTGGTCTTCATATAAAATTAAATGCTTGGTGTCTCTGGTCAGAATGAAGGAAAAGAGAGCCAATTAGTTTAAGCAGCTTAGAGATGAAAGGCTCTCAGTCCACAAACCTCTTCCCCAAGCAGTCCAGACCCTTTGGTTTGAATTTTAACAGTATGTGTTTTGGTTTTCATTTTTCTACTCAATAGGATATTACATCTCCCTGAATCTACTTCTCTTTGCCTCCCACTCACTAAAAATGTAAAGAAATAATTCTTCATCTCCAAAGGCTTAATGCTTGAAAGATGCCTTTCAATCTTCTGGTTTAGTAGGAGTTGATAGTTAATTACATGCTGCCTAATCTGATTAGCCTGGGTGAAGAGAACTCCTTTAGAGAAGTTTTGAGTGTTTTTGATTAAAATCAATTGGATGAGATTGCAGGCCACTGTGAAGTAGAAAACTACAAGTGATGCTTAAAGGTACAACGCATGCTTCCTGTGCTGGCAAACAATGAGGTATTCTCCAACATATGAATGGATTCCTGTCAGCTAGCCATCACTCCAGTTAGCTTGAAGAAAGCTCAATAGCAAATACACACTTCAAATTTTTGTGCCTTACTACACAAATGTTTCTTGAAAAGTCATACTTCACAAATACCAAACTATCTCATAGGGAAAGCGCTTTTAATTTTTCAGGAAATAGATGTTCTGTAGAGCCATATACTGCCTTTGTTCTCTATTTGTAATTCCAGCAGCGCTCTACCAAGAATCAAGGCCAGGGTGGCCCAAGGCATATCCTCAACATGTCTCATGAGCTTTGATATAACACATTTGTGGACATGTAGCAGTCTCCCACTTGACAATAAAATCATAGTGACAGCAGGTACAGAACTTGAGTTGTCCTCCTTATGAAAGCAGAGGTGCCTGCCACTTGAGCTAAAGGAGGGTCTCTAAGCAGTATTGGGCTTATGGCTCCCATACTTCATCAATTCTGCTTCCCTCCACATCATTCAGAACACAGTACATCCTATCTGAAGACTGGGCTTCAGAGGATTCCTCGTGCCTAGGAACCTACTTTAAATATGGCAATATCTTCCACAATTTTAATGGTCACAGTTGCAAAAACCTGATGTTCTTTGTTGTAGGCATATTCCAATCTTAAATTACTAGCACATATACATTGAGCAGTGCAGAATCCAGGAGTCATTAATACAAACATTGTTTCCTTTTTCAGTCCATGCACATTCATGCTCCTTAGTTTCATTTTGAGATTGAACAAACTCAGAAATTCAAAACAAAACTCAGCTGAAACTACCAAACTTTGCCTGATTTCTAGTAAAACATATGAATCCATGCAAGTTTCACCTGGTTTCTACCTAAAGCCAGAGCATGATCCCAGGATCACATGAAATTCAGCTCATTTTGGCTGAAGTTTCACAAACCTCATTGAACCTTGACTCTATCTCAATTTTCTGGTATATAACAAAATTCAAAATAACTCCTTCCAGGTTCTTTTGTAAAGTTTCGCACGGCTCCAATAGTATGGATACTATGCTGAGGGGAGACCATATGAGTAGCTACACAGAAGTGTGTAAGTGACTGAGTTTTCATTGCTACTTGCAGTATATTTAGAAGACAGCAAAACTAATAATAGTTGGAAAATTAAACATAGATTCATTTCTTTCAACGTGGTTTGAGGCTAGCATTTGTCACCCAAAACCTTATGGGGATTCCTCTCTTCACTACACTGACTAGAAACTAAAAGCAAGTATTCTGAATGCATAATACAGCACACTGTGCTGCCTCAGATTCCTACATCTTCCACCCACTCATTTTCGCACTGAGGAGCAATGGAAGATAGAAATAACTCTAACTCCTACACATAGAAATTGCACATTCCTGGTCGATTCATTTTTGATTGATAATAAAATCTCACCATGGAAGGTGCCTGAAAAACCCAAATAGATTTACTGAGGAAATATAAAGTACGTAAGTGAGGAATTTAAGATTGTTAGAGATGTTCCCCTTAGCATCATTAGGGGTCAGTGCAAGGCTGGCCTCATACTTCTAGTCTATAGTGTACTCATTACGTGCAGTTGATCTATATTGTGAATTTCTTTTTTTTCTGCTAACGTGTAAAACCAAGACTGTCAGAGTCATTTGAGAACCCATATCTTTTTCCTAATGTTCTGGCCACATCCCAATGTGGAATTCCTCTCATTTACATTCTCCAGGCAGTTTTGAATGGATATCTTATTCTGTTGAGGCCCTAAATTGTTGGGTAGTGTTGCTGTGTGGTGTTAAACAGCTGCTGCATTTCCGTGGTTGTGCAATGAGCACTATGTAACCTTAACAAGCTAACGTGTGTGTGGAGTGTTTGTACAGTGATCTCTAAGAACATTCAGATTTGCTGTATTTTTATATATTTAATACATTTTTTGTGACCTATTGTAGTATAAATCCATGTACTAAATGAAATATAAATCCAATATATAAATGCACACTACTCCTATAGAATTCTTACATTGTTTCTCCTGGGAGCTAAGTTACAGGAGTATTGTAAGTTGATGTTTGTCAAGTATATTGAAATCCCTTCCATTTCTATATCTCCTTTATGGAAAGTGTTTTCAAAATCATTTTTCATTATATTAATGGTAATTTTATCCACTAGGACATTTGTAGTGTTATCATAATCAAACAAGCACAGTGGACCAAATTCGTGAAGCCAAAGGAGTTACACCTTGAGTGAATTTGTCCCCCCATCCTTCCTTAAGAGCAGCTGTGGGGAATGTTGTATTGACACTAATATATTTTCCACAAATGCAACCTAGAATGTATTGATCAAACTTGAATACCCAGCCTTTATGTGCTCAAACCTTACAGAATGCTTCAGTTTTGTTGTTGTAGTCAGGTTGGTCCCAGGATATGACAGACACAAGATAGGTTTCATAGATTCTTGGATTCCAAGCCCAGAAGGGACCATTGGGATCATTCAGTCTGACCTCCTGTATAATACAGGCCATAGAAATTCTCTCAAATAATTCCTATCCTTTTAGAAAAGCATTCACTTTTGATTTTAAAATTGTCAGTGATAGAGAATCCACTGCAACCCTTGGTAAATTGTTCCAATGGTTAATTGGTCCTCCTGTTAAAAATGTACGCCTTATTTCCAATCCAAATTTGTTTAGCATCAGCTGCCAGCCATTGGATGGTGTTATATCTTATACCTTTTTCTGCTAGACTGAAGAGCCCATTATTAAATATTTGTTCCCCGGGCTGGATTAAGTCTCCTCTGGACCCAGGGCTATTAGATTTTGTGTGGCCCCTGTATACAAGTCTTTTTTCCTAATTTAAAACAAAATGATCACAATTACGGTACTGAGGCTATTAATGCTATACTAAACTTGCCTTTTAATTAACATAAAGCCATTCTGTGGTTACATTTCAGTCTTAAAATATGTAGAATACAGTTAAGTTAATTCAAAATAGCTTACTTCTTACCTTAGAACAGCTGTTCTATTAGTTTCTTTCTGGGAGGGAGTTTGGGTTCAGGAAGGAGCCGTAGACTGTGGCAGAGTGTTGGGGTGAGGTGAGGAGTGTGGGCTCTGGGAGGGAGTTTGGTGTAGGAGGGGATTCTGACCTGGGACAGGAGATTGAGATGGAGGAAGGGGTGCGAGATGTAGGCTCCAGCCAGGAGGCGCTTACCACAGGCAGCTCCTGGCTGGCGGCACAGCAGGGCTCAGGCAGGCTGCCTGCATGCCATGGCCCCATGCTGCTCCCAGAAGCGGCCAGCTGCTGGCACATCTCTGCAGCCGCAGTGGGTGGGGATGGCTCTGTGTGCTGTCCCTGCCCCTAGCACTGTCCCCACAGCTCCCATTGGCCACCCCCTCCTGCACCCCAACCCCCTGCCCCAGATCAGAATCTCCTCCTGCACCAAACTCCCTCCCAGAGCCTGCACCCCTCACCCTCTCCTGCACCACAACACTCTGCCCCTGCCTGGAGCCCCTTCCTACACCCAAACTACCTCCCAGAAAGAAACTAATATAATAGCTGTTCTAAGGTAAGAAGTAGGCTATTTTGAATTAACTGTATTCTACATATAAGACTGAAATGTAACTACAGAATGGCTGTATGCTAATTAAAAGGCAAGTTTAGTATAGCATTAATAGCCTCAATGCCATAATTGTGATCATTTTGTTTTAAATTAAAATTAAATTTAATTAAAAATTCACTTTTTATGCATCTCAGGATTTCATGAGCTTATTTGGCCAGAGCATCACACTGTGAGCTCATATTCAGCTGATTATCCATCACAACCCCCAAATCTTTTTCGGAGTTACTGCTTGACTCTAAAAGAGGCAAAGAGTTCTGTGGCACCTTATAGACTAACAAACGTATTGTAACATGAGCTTTCGTGGGTGAATACCCACTTTGTTGGATGTGCAGTCGACGAAGTGGGTACTCACCCATGAAAGCTCAAGTTCCGATAAGTTTGTTAGTCTGTAAGGTGCCACAGAACTTTTTGCCTCTTTTACAGATCCAGACTAACACAGCTACCCCTCTAATGCTTGACTCTAGAGTCATCCGTCTTATAAGTATGGCCTAGATTCTTTGTTACCAGAGGTATACATTTACATTTAGCCATAAACAAATGCATATTGTTTGCTTGTGCCCAGTTTACCAAGCAATTTAGATCCCTCTTAATCAGTGTACTGTCCTCTTTGTTATTTACCGCTCGGTCAATTTTTGTGTCATCTGCAAACTTTATCAGTTGTGATTTAATGTTTTCTTTCAGGTCATTGATAACAATCTTAAATAAGGGTCGAGAACCAATCCCTGTGAGACCCCACAGGAAACAGAACCGTTCAATGACAATTCCCTTGACAGTTATATTTTGAAACCTATCAGTTAGCCAGTTTTGGATCCATTTAATGTATCCCATGTTAGTTTAGTATGATTCTAGCTCTTTGACTTGGTGCTGCGTGATGCTATAATTAAAAGTCTTACAGAAGTCACCAGAATAATTATCTTTATCAATGAATCTTGGAAGAAGAGCTCTGTTTAAGTCTGAAAGCTCGTCCCTTCCATCAACAAAAGTTGGTTTAATAAAGATATTACCTCATTGACTTTGTCTCACTGATTTTTGGATGGCAAAGAACAGTGTAGCTTTTCTTGATTGCTCAAAAAACAAGCAAGCTGTTCTTTAGAGATGTCATTACCAGTTTTGTTTTAGAATCCATATGCAGAATACAGCATATTAACATCTCTATATGTAAATTTTACTTTATGTGAACATTTGGTTTTTATAGTTCGTAAGTGGCAATATTGCAAATACACTGAGAGAGGAAGTTATTTCTCTTTTATTATAAAAGAGCAGCCAACTAATTTTTGGTTTCACTTTTTTTTTCTTTATTGAAAGGGGGAAGGGTGGAAACTGCTGAATAATTCAGTTCATGTTTATGCAAAACATTAAGAGAAGTGAATCAGAACTCCAAATGTATCCAAACATTTCCAAGATTGCTCCCACCTACACACTTTATGTGGAAAGAGCCTTTGGGTCAAAATCTGCAGGTGTTGCTCAAGGAGAAGAACAGCTTGAACCTGAATTTTTATATAAGAATTTATGGATTGGAAAATTGGACATTAATGGATTGTGACCTGCCTTAAAACACCACATAGGGGAGTAATGGGTTGCCTTGCACCTCTCGTTCCCCTGGGAGGACTACCCACATGTGAGTCACAGACAAATGGGAAGGTGCACAAATAGGTGGAGCATTGGCTCTGGTCCCAGCAGAGTTGAGCTGGCAGAGGAGAAGAATTAATCTGCTGCTGGTATAGCCCAGCAGCAGATTACTTCCCCTGTGAAGCAAGAGGACAGGATTCGGGGAGGGGAGGGGAACTGTAACTCCCTGGGCTGCTCTTGTGGCAGTGTAGCTTCACCCACCTGTAAGAGTGCATTCTACATTTACAATATAGCCTTTCTCTGTGAACTTTAACCCATTTTCACCCTGACCCCACAATCCTTGTACACCTGCTCCTCCAAGTAGTGCAGAAATTAGCTCAATTTAAAGTGTTTAAAAAAGATCACTCATGCTGTCTTGGACAGGTGTTCTGTGCAGGAACTCAGATGAACAAGGGGCTTGTCTACATTTGAAAATTGATTTGGATTAAGGGAGGGCATGACTTTAAAGCACAATAACTATTTTGGAATAGGTCCCCATATGGATACTCTTATTTTGGAATCAGAGAGAATTTTTTTCAGTTTGGCTTAATCTACTTCCAAAACAGATTAAGGTAAATCGAACAAAATCAAGCATCCACTTGGGGAGTTATCCCAGAATCGCTACTCCAGTTAATTTCTCTGTGTGTGGATGATAGGGTGACCAGACAGCAAGTGTGAAAAATCAGGACAGTGGATGGGGGTTAATAGGAGCCTATAAAAGAAAAAGACCCAAAAATTGGGACTGTCCCTCTAAAATTGGGACATCTGGTCACCCTAGTGGATGATAGCTAGAAATATAATTGTATCCTTCTATTTTCTGAGGTGAGGGCAAAGAGGGGGAACGGTTGTGTATTTTTGTTTTTGTTGCCTTATTTAACAAAAAAAATCAGATGTTGCTGTATGTGATATTCCCAAAAGGGTTAATTGTAAAAGTCAGCTCTGAGAAGTTGCTAAGCAACAATGTTCTGCCCTCAGGATCAATGATCAACCAATGGTGATTTGTTCTGCTGATGTAATGTATATAAGTTAATATTCTTTCTAGAGAATTGTGTGGGTGGAGTTCTGTGAAAACTTATCTGAACTGGTTTCTTCTGCTCCTGTAGTTTTAATTAATCCCTCCTAATAAAAGCAATTGTTTTTCTAATTATGGTCCAGTTCCATAATAACAATTATTCCAATATAACGAAGACACTAACTAGCAAGAGTCAATCAAAAATAGTTCATTTTTCCAAATTTTGGACCCATAACTCTTGCTGGAGATGAGCCAATTAGTTTTTATTACCTTAAAGGGTAAATTATAATAAATGCACATTACTATTGCACACTGTGTACTTTCTTTAACTGAAGGGGGTGAAGAAATGGGGAAGATAAGCAATCCAGTAATTTAGTCTTATGAGTAAGGTTTTCCAGATCAGGCCCAACATTTTTAAATAATTGACTAGTTCTAATGAATTGCATAGTATTTTAGAATTTAGTGATATAGAATACCCTGATTCACATAGGTATAATTTGGATGCTTACCTGACTCCCTCAATCAAAGAATGTAGTTAATCAATTAGTACTGATTTAATTAAAAATGAGATTGTATCTTTTCACTTAATGGCTGTTGAATTAAGTTCAAGATTACGAAATGTGGACCACACTCTTTGCTGAAGTCAGACGTTACACCACATTATGCCAGTTGAAGGCCAGGACTGGATTTAGGGGCAGATGACTCTGGGGTGCCGGGTTTGGGGTGCTGTTTTTGTTGTTAGTGACATTTCAGTTATTCTTAAAATTAAAAAGTTTCTATAAGCCTAGAGGAAACCATTTTTATTTGCTTATATATGGCATAAATAAATATAGATTTACAGATCCTAGTGTGCAAATTTTTTGTCTTGTATGACAAGGATAAATCATGCATGCAAATTGTGCATCAAAGTTGTGATGTGGGGTACAAATCTAATAAAAATAAAGTATTCAAAAGTTTAACAAATGGAGTGAGGAGAGCTCTGAAGACACTCTTTGCCTGGGGCACCATTTGGTCTAGGACCGGCCCTGCTGAAGATCTTGCCTTTTGTGTAGCAGAAAAGAAGCGTAGGGTAAAATCCTAAGCCTTTTGACTTCAAAGGGGCAAGGATTTCACTGTTAGTAACTAATTCTTATATTCCTCTAAAAAAACTTCGGTGAGCATCACAAAACCCATTCCTGCAGCCTTCCTGCATTCAACACTTCCACTAATTTCAATGAGAGGTACATGCTCCATAGACTGCAGAATCAGGTTCAAATTTAAGCCTGTAAAATAGTCCCTTTCTTAAGGTGTTTTCTTGCCTAGTCTTTTCTGGCTAACTTCCATAAATATATGCCACATTGCTCATGCTCTCTGATTAGATAAGCCCAGTTGTTATAAGAGATTGAGTTTGTAGAAGTCATTAACCACTGTTAGCCCTAGGACTACTGGGCCCCCCATTTAAAAGCAGAGATATTGGATGTCCCTTTATGTTTATTTTGCTATATTATATGTATATTCAGCTGTGTCTTAAAGACTAAGTACCCTCAAATAAAACCTGAACTGATGTCTAAGTTCAAAATATTTTGATACCATCTTTGTTTCATTTTTATGCATGTCACATGTTTTCATACAACTCAGCACATCCTGAGTCTGGCTGGGATAAGCAGACATGCTTTTGGGAGAAGCAAGTCCTCAGAATCTCTGGAAATCAGACCCAAGGGTGTCAATTTGGGCCTCCAAATTTAGGTTTCAACCCAGCAAAGTATTTAATTACGTGCTTAACTTTAAGCACTTGGGTAGCTCCATTGGCTTTAATGTGATCTTAAAATTGCTCTGCTAGACTAGGGCCTTAGAACACTTCTGAAAATTTGGTGGTATATCTGTAGATGTTCACTCATCTCTAGTTAGTATCCAATAATACATGTATGTTACAGCTACTGAGTAGAACTTCAGTGTGCAGGGTAACCCTTTCAGCAAAGTCCCTTCAATAAGCCAGAAGATGGAAAGGAAGAGAAATAGATTTCCAGGACTAAGCATCTTTTTATGGGATGATTAAAGTAGAGAACAAAACTGGTTGGTACAGTGTATGGTGACAAGACACTGGACTGCTGCTAATGTCTCTACGTGAAATTCGGGCCCCATCAAAATCAATTGGAGTTTTGTCATTGACTTCAACGGAGTTAGTATTTCTGTCTCTCCGAATCATTTGTTCTTATATTTCGGCTGCTAGTCCTTGTAAAATGTTCATATAAATTCCCCATCCTCCCCTCTCTTTTTTTGGTACTGCGTCTGTCTGCGTCTCTTTCTCTGAGTGTTTTGAAAGTGACTATGCTAATTTTTGCACCGGAGACTGGCCTTTATCTCATTATTTAGTTTTAAAGACAAACTCAATGTGCTGTTATTGTGCGCAAGAAAATTACAGTTTTTGTAACACGTGTACAATAATTAAATTGTTCCCACCTTGTCAAAATATAAGTCCTTGACTAATGCCTTTAGGTTATCCGGTATGGATCCTTTAATGTGCAGCAGTAGAGCACTGTGCCTTGGCTTGCAGCTATACACCATTTTAATCACTTTTTATTAGAACACCCCCCCTTTGGCGTAGAACTGGTTAGCACAGGGGATTGGTAATGAGATGCCTTTTGCAGCGATATGCTGGAAGGGTCTCCTGAGAGTATCTTGTTAAAATTCCACTGTAATTTGAAGGGCAGTGTGGTTGGGGGATAGGGAAGATTTCTGTGCCTTGGCTGGAGAGCAACCCCTTTTCTAGAGATTATTTAATCATTCTTCCCAAGGATGATTGATCTCTGGGCTCATAAAAATGTTTCTGAAAAGCAAATGTTTTGTCTGTGAAATACACTAGATTGTGCAAAGTGTCAGGTAATTTGATGTTAAAGAAATCCCAAGGGAAGGAACCCAGTGGAAAATTTTCTAGGGGAATATACATCAGATGTTCCCTAGACACAATCTCCTTCTCCATTTCTAATTATGCAAATTGGATGGTATGGTGCACCATCAATATAGTTAGGGTATTTTTAAGCACTAAATATTTCCAGCAAAGGGCACTTAATATAAATGCATTTGCCAGATGATGGTGTTTCCATCGTTGGCCATGTTATGATGATGACATAGCATTTCTTTTACAGTAAGAAATAAATAAATACATTACCTCATCCTCCAGCCCTGCTCTCAGCAAGTGAATAATCCCTCATATATAGATGTGTGATTATGATTTGCTGATGGCATGCCAAGTGCTGTGGAAACATAGAGGCGATAGAAGGTGAAATCCTGGTTCCATTGAAGTCAGTGGCAAAACTTCCATTGACTTCAGTGGGGCCAACATTTAGTATTTCACCCATAGTCCCTGCCCAAGACACTTACAGTCTAGCAGCTAAGGGTATGTCTACACTTGCAGAGATTTTGCACTATCAGTTTCAGCAGTGATAGTGAATTGGTGAAAGAAAAGCACTGGTTTGTGTACTCACTTCCATAGGTGTCATAGGGTGTTTATATCTGCAGCACTTCCAGCGCTCTAGGGCAGCTATCCCACCATGCAGCTCTCTCCAGTTTGACAATGGGTCTTGTGGGAATAGGGTGACCAGATAGCAAATGTGAAAAATCGGGATGGGGTGGAGGGTAATGGGAGCCTATATAAGAAAAAGACCCAAAAATCAGGACTGTCCCTATAAAATCAGGACATCTGGTCACCCTATGTGGGAAGTGGGGGCGGTGATCACAGGGCCTGGGTGCCTGTACAGCCTTCTCTCCACAAACACTGATCAGCTCCAGTAGCTCAGCATTGCTCCAAGCAGAGGAGCATTTGCTCCATGATGCAGGCACTGTCACCTGGCCAGATGATAAATGAGCGTATCACCACAAAAGTATCACTAGTAAGAGCTGTACTCCTCTTGTGGAGGTGGTTTTCTTCTTGCACAAAAAGTCATTGGCAAGTGTAGACGCTCCTCAGTTTTTGCTCAGAAGAGAGACTTTTTCTGTTTTAAATGGCAAATGTTGACATGCCCTTAGATTTTAAGAAAGGAATGCTTAAAGTTACATCCCTAAGACCATAAATAGGCATTTGAATAAATGGCCTAATTTCCAGAGGTGCTGAGCATCCAGCAGCTCCCATTGCTTCCCATTCATTCCAATTAATAATTATTGCAACTCATTGAAATGCACTCACGCAAATGAATATTTAACCCAGATAAAAGTTCTGTATTTTGAACATCTTTTGTGCTTGTGCCATTTTTTTTTTTGCATCTGCACTCAAGCATTTGAACTAAAATAAAATATACAATTGTATACAATATATAATAAATAATGCATGGAAGTATATACTAAGAACCACCCCTCTACAGTATTAGAGCTGTAGGATTCACCTTTTCTGTCTGATATTTTCCTCTCTATCTGTTCAGATGTGAAAGAAAATGAAGGCTAGCAGCTTGGGTGCAGAATTAAAAGCAGATCAGAATCAGCAACCTGTTTCCCATTGCATGGGAAATCTTCAGCTGGGAATAGGACAACAAAACTACTCCCTGAGAATGACTTGAACATGCAGATAAGGTATTCAAGCACACTACAAACCTCTGTTCTTTTTATTACCTTTTTTCTCTTTAATGCATTACTATTTCTCAAGGAAACATTCTGACAATAAAAACGGGTGGTTTGCAAGTGTCTGATAGGTTAAGATAATTCACACAAGGTAGTATACTGAAATGCTACTTTTCTATAGGGGTGTAAGATAAAGGATCATTGTAGGAATCAGTGAATACAGCACACTTCTATTGTAAATCACAAAGACAGAGAAAAAGAAGAACCAGTTGGATAAATTAAGACAGTTAAAGGATGAATGATCACTACTAGGGTAATAAGAGAGAGACTCCAATACGCCTGTCACTCATGCCTTCATAGATTTGCACAAAAAGATGAATTCAGCTCTGTCACATGAAACTGAACTGTGCCTTCCAAGAAGTAGCTCTCACCTATGTCCTATACGTATGTTTCCTTTTTAAGTCATCGTCTACACACACAGGTTGTACCGGTTTTACTAAAATCAGTGTTTAAATATATTTAGTTAAACTGTTGCAAACAGCTGCACATACATGCTTAAATTGACTTATAATGGAGACACATTGATTGAGATTTCAAATTAAGCTAACTCAGTATAAACCAGCTGTAAACCTATTCAAATATGTTGACACAGGGATTTGCCTCAGTTGATCTAAGGGTTTGTCTGCACTGTGGCTTGTGTAGACAGACCCTGCTAGCTGCACAGTAGGTAACTCGCTAAAAATAAAAGTGAAGACACTGAGGTATGGGCTTCAGCACTGGCTGTACAAGCCAGTCTGACCCCCCTGAGTCCGTGGTCACTTGTGCAGAGGTGCTGAAGCCCACATCGTGGTGTCCTCACTCATGGGCAGCGGGTATAATAAGCATGAGGTGGCTGTAATAGGATTGGGTGGGTGAGGAGGTCTGGCGGGGGAGATGAGCAGCAGGTGAGTGAGCAGCAGGCAGGCGGGGGAGAAGGTGAGAAAAGGGGAGAAACTCACGGTGGGGGGTGAAGAGGTGAGTGGCGAGTCAGCAGTGGGTGGGAGCAGGGCCTGGGCAGTGCAGGGGTGAAGTGTGGACGGGGCTGTGGGCGGAAGAGTTAGGATAAGAAGCTAGTCTCCCCCAGGGGAAGCTTCACCCACTGCCCATGTCCTCACTTCTGTTTTTAGCAAGTTACCTAGAGTACAGCTATCATGGGTAATGTCTACTCAAGCTGCCATTCACCCCCTCACCTGCTGTGTAGATGTATCCTAAGTCCATGTAAAAAAAAAAAAAAATAATTGTGAAACCTTGTGTATGCAGACAAGATCTATATTATATTGATTTATTTTGATCTGAAACTCTTCTGGCATAATCTGCTGAATATCCAGCATAATTGTACAACTGTAATGTTAAGCATCAGTGTGAATTTTTGGTCTTGTTTTGAATTTGACTGGAAACATTTTTGGAATAACCTACCCGTTTTCCTTGCAGTGTGATTTAACCCACATATTTGTTGTCCAGGGTTTGTTTTGAAATTAATCTTATGAATTTATTCCAAACAGGATATCACCCTAAATTTTGTCCTGCAAAACATTGTATGGGTTCCTCTCATCAGTAATTATATTCCTAACAGATGTGTCTGGCTGTATAGTACATGATTTATGGACACACTAACAAGAAATATTGAATTCCATCTGGACAAATGGCCATGTACTGTATAGCCAAGCAATTCTGTTAGGAATTCCATCATGTATAGAATATTTGTCCTTCTAGGAATTTATGGTTTAGGCTGTCCAGGAGTTTGTCCTGATTTAAACAATAAGATTAGTTCTAGGATTGTAGACCCAAATGTTTGTCTTCTTGGAAATCCTAATCCCCAAAATTAATTCTGTGGCATATGTCTGTACATCAGTCATTTGAGTTTGTTTTCTTGCCAGGAATTCAATATGTATACAATTTTTTAAGAGTCATAGTCATTTTGGCTGGGATTGTCAAAGGGCCTAAGAGAATTAGATACCCAGTGAAATCCATTGGAATTTGGGTACCTATCTCCCCCAGGCACGTCTGAAAATTTCAGCCTTCAGAAATATGAGGGATTTAAACCTGTAGCTACCTACAAATTTCTTATTGATATTATTGCTGCATACCATGGCCACTCAGAACTTCACTGGTATGGGGGATAGGACTGATATTGTTCCTGGGTAAAATAGCAAAGTGGCTGATATGGGACTCAATTAATAAAAGAATTACAGGAAGGTAATAAAATCCAATCAACATGGATTTATGGAAAATAGATTCTGTCAAATTAGTTTAATATCATTTTTTTAATGATAAATTTGGTTGGTAAATGTAACAGTGTTGATGTAATATACTTAGACTTCTGTAAGGCATTTGATTTGGTGCTGCATGACATTTTAATTAAAAAACTGGAATAATGCAAAATTAACATTAAATGAATTAAATATATGCTGGCTGATAGATATAAAAATGTAATTGTAATTGGGGAATCATCAAGAGAACGTGGGATCTAGCCAGGATCAGTTCTTAGCTCGACGCTGTTAATTATTTTTATGGTGACCAAGAAGGGACACAAAGATTAGGGGAGTGGTAAATAGTGAAGAGGATAGGTCACTGAGGGAGAGCAATCTGGATTTCTTGGTGAGCAGGGCACAAGCAGATTCTATACTTTACTATGGCCAGTTGTACATATATGCATCTAGGAATAAAGAATCCAGACTTACACTTACAGAAAGGGGAACTATCCTGGGAAGCAGTGACTCTTAAAAAGATTTAGGGGTCATGGTGGATAATCAGCTGAACATGAGCTCCCAGTGTGATGCGGTGGCCAAAAGGGCTAATGTGATTCTTGGATGTTGTGATAGCGTGTTGGGAATGCAGAGCTGACCCCAGCACTCTGATCACCATGTTACCAGCTATTACCCCCTTGGAATGGATTTAATTGGGGGCAGGGATAGATGTTCAATGGCTTAATTAGACAGGAGGCTGATGAGCTTATGAAAGCAGTCAACTGGGAACAGATAAAGAACAGGAAGGAAGTGCAAAAGTGGGGAGGTTGGCAGGGATCAGGGGGATATAGGATCTCAGGATGGTGAGATCTTGCCCTCTCCCTCCCGGGAGGGTGGATTAAGGGGGGAATTTACTTCCAACTGTATGCTGTTGCACAAAGCTGTACTGGAGAATTGGTGGAGGTCACCCAATAAATAACACATGAGTGCTTAGAAACTCATAGGCATCCGGCCTGTTTGTGGTGGTCTAGAGGACAGAGAAGGGAGCTTGTTAACAGATCTTGACCAAAAGTAAGGAGGCTATGACCTATGTACTTGGCACTGGTGGAACTGCTGCTGGAATACTTTGTCCACCAGGGCCAGCTCTGACTTTTTTGCTGCCCCAAGCCAAAAAAAAAATAAAAAAGGCAGCCGTGCCACCCTAAGATTGGACGGAATGCCTCCCCTTAGAATCTGCTGCCCTAAGCACAAGCTTGCTCTGCTGGTGCCTGTAAATTGGAGAGGGTTCAGAGAGGAGCCATAAGAATAATTAAAGAACTAGTCAACCTGCTTTATAGCGATAGACTCCAAGATCTCATTCTATTTAGGTTAACAAAGAGAAGATATTGGGGTGACTTGATCACAGTCTATAAGTACCTACATGAGGAATAGAAATTTGAAAAAGTTCTCTTCTCAATGTAGCAAAGAAAAATATAACAAGATCTAACACTGGAAATTGAAGCTAAACAAATTTAGGTTGGAAATGAAGTGCACATATTTAACAGTCAGAGTAATTAAGCATTGACAAAACTTGCTATGAGTTTTGCATCATGGGGAATTTTAAAATAAAGATTGGGTGTTTTTCTAAAAGATATACTTTAGTAGTTCAAACAGGAATCATTTTGGGGAAGTTCTATGGCTTGTGTTATGCAGCAAGTCAGACCAGAAGATCTAGTGATCCCTTCTGGCTTTAGACTCTATGAACTCAGATTCTTCTTGTTCTATATGCAGATGCTTCTAATATTGAAGCTAGAGAAGAATGTCTATTAGCTGTTCATACCAAGGCCTATAACTCACACAGTTGATCCCATTCTGATTCTAACCAGTAGAGAGCAGTGACACACATACATGCTAACCAGTGTATTAAAGAAGAGCAAATAAGAATTGCATTCCTTACTTCATAATGCTACAGGCTGGTGAACATTTAATGAGGTATAAAAACACTTTTTAATAATATATGGCTTATATTACTTACTAATGTCCACTAAACTTGATCACATGCCTTCTCATTGGTGTGCTTGCATTTTTGACCTTTCTGGCAATTTGCCTTCATTTGTAAATATCTGTTTTATTGTAGCTGAAACTCAAAAACAACAATAACTTTTTGAAGGGGGAAAAAAAGGTCTAACACATGGGCAAGGGAAGGTCCGGATCTGTAACTGGTGTAAATCTTCCATAGCTCCATTGAATACCCTGGAGGCATGCCAGTTTACACCTACTAAGATCTGGCTCAGTATATGTATTTGCAGTATAATGTGAATGTATGCACCTCAGAGTTCTTTGACAAGATCATAGAATGAAAACTTTGACAGGGCCTGAGGATCGTGGTGAGTGCTTTCTTCAAAATCTCTTTGATAAATATAGCCCCAGTAAAATATTCAAATGGATACGAGGGTGCGTGACAAACAGAATAGCTAAAGCTAAAGAAATACAGGATCATAGCATTTAGAGGGGGAAAAGACTCATCTTGAAAATGAAGTCCATATTCCTGCAAGAAAGGATGGAGTCAGATAATTTTAATTTTGGTGTTTCCTAACTTTTGAGTGCTTTATTTTGTAACCTTCATAATGTGGTTTTATTGGGTATAAATGCCTTTTTAAAATAAAAATAAAAAACAAATGAAGAAAACAGGAATTCTATCATGTGGCATCATATTGATGCTCAGATGGTCATCAGCAGGGATGGGATTTTTTGATCCATAACCCAGACCTCTGTCACCGGAGCTACGGGAGTAACAGCTAGCAATAGAAGTTTGTCATCCTTTCTGGGGACCAGCACTAGAGGGGACTGAGAGATACACCGTGCCAGTTTCATGGATGTTTGCTGTCAATGATGAGACTTGGGAATCCTAACTTCCACTCCAGGTTCTAAAGGAGAGTCTGGCTTCTGCTGAGGTCTAAATTTGACCCCTTCTTCTGTCCCTAATAACTTGTCCCTGTCCGAGACCTGTCTCCACTTCACGCCTGACTCCTCATACTAGTCCCAGTCTCCACTTCTTTGGCTGTCAGTCCCAGTCTCCCTCACCACACTCCTTATCCAGTCTCAGGCTCTTTCCCCACTCTCATCCTGGCTCTTTGCCAAGCCATTCTCAAACTCTTTCTCCTTCCCCCTCCAACAGCATCCAGTCCCAGTCTCCATCCCTCCCCAGGCTCCTTGTCTCCATGTTCTCCTCCCCATCTCCATTCCCCTGGCTCTTGTGCCTTCTGCATTCAGTCAGCCCATTTTCGCTTCCACGCTGCCTATACCCCTGCAAGGGGTGTCATTCAGAGAACAGGAGAGACAGGGTCACTGCTCTGTCAAGTACATCTATCACAGGGAAAGTTCTGCTTAGCCCCTGCAGCTCTGGGCTGAACCATGCTCAGTACAGAAGGAGTCTTTCGAGATTTGAACTGTGAAGTTGTAACAAGACTCTCTGGAGCGTGCAGGTAAACTAAGATTTTTTTTCCCCCAAAGTTTATAATGTGGCAAAACGTGGGCAAATATTCAGGGGACCAACAAAGGGCATATCCCTGACAAATTTCAAATCCCTAATCCAAGGCAAAGAGGTGCTAGAACTTCTCAAAGTACCAGCTGTAAGAATTTTTTTTAACTTAGCAAAACAATGTATTTTTCCCTAATCTCATTTTCAGAAATGGTTGGACTGTTTTGGCTGAAACTTTAAAAAACAAAATTGCAGCCTAAGGCAGACCTCCCTTGTAGAAAATTGCATCTCCAATGGTTAAAATTTGGCAAAGTTATAAGCAACTGAAAACAGGCTCTTAAAATGGGAAGTGTCGGAGAATCCTAGTAATAGGCAGAGCTACCAGGTCTGTGTATAATAATAAAACATACTATCTCCCTTTCAGACAACTTACTTAAGTCTTTTACATATTTTTTAAAAAAAAGATTCCTGAAGATTTTCTGCTGGAAAAAGAACATAACAAAGCAAAAATATAAATGCTTTTACAATATTCATAGTGACTGAAAATGAACTGTTCAATAGAGATTCATGATATTCTAAAATGGTCTTTGCTTCCTCAGTCATGTCAACAATATACATTTTTTCTAATGAAGTGTGTGACCTTAAACTTGTGACAAGGATTTTTATTTAAATCTTAGCTTTATAGCCGCTTTGAGGTGATGATATCAACCCTGAATTCCCCAGCTGGGCTCCAGGATTGTAAGGAACCTTGTTACCCACTGCCTCCAGCGAGAGAGAGTCTTGTGGTAGCTGGGTATCAGCTCCCTAGCATCACCAATCTTTCAGACACTCAAGCTGTGTCAGCCCTAACTTCGCCTGGCAGGTTATCAATAGGTGCATCCTAGTCTGAGTCCCTTTGAATCGTTCCCCTGAGATATCCAGTCCCTGCCACTAGCTACTCAGAAATTTCAGATCTTCTGCCCCCAAATCTGCAGTGTACCCAGGGCCGGTGCAAGCGCGAAACTTCCACCTTGCACCCCCCACCCAGCTAACCTCACCCACCCCACGGCAGCTAACTCAGCATCTGACTTGGAGAGCCCCCTCCCCCACCCACGGCAGCAACTACCCCCCCACTGCGACATCTAACCCCTCTCTCCCCTGTCCCCCCACGGCAGCTAACCCCTCCTGGGGAGACTTCCCCCCTTTCCCCCCCCGCCACGGCAGCTAACCCTGCCTTGGTAGCCCGCCCCAGCTCACCTCAGCTCTGCCTCCTCCACTGAGCATGCTGGCGCTGCTCCAATTCTGCTCCACGCCCAGGCTTGCGGCGCAGATTGGAGGAGACTTAGAGCTGGGCTGTGTGCTCAGCAGAGGAGGCAGAGTGGAGGTGAGCTGGGGCGGGGAGCTGTTCCCCTGTGTGCCCTCCCCGCCCGCAACCTCCACTCCACCTCCTCGCCTGAGGGGACTTTTAGGCGCCCCCAACCACTAGGTGCCCTAGGCAGCCACTTAGTTTGCCTAAATGGTTGCACCGCCCCTGAGTGTACCTCACTTTACCAGTTTTGCCTTAAACCATACCTCCTGTAAACCATGCACCACTTGTGAGCACTTTATTTAAGAAAGAATAAAGAGTAAGTAGAAGTGAGAGAGAGTGATGGAAACAATTGCTTACAACACACAACATAATCATAAAATGTCAACCTAGGTCTACATTTATCAATATTTACCTTTCCTATCTAATAAAGTAGGCTCCCTTCCCATCCCACCGCCAAGTTCAGGGCTTGGCTATACTGGAGAGTTGCAATGCTGGTGTTGGCTTTACAGCGCTGCAATTCACTCACCATCCACACGAGCAAGGCACATACAGCGCTGTATCTCCCTGACTACAGCGCTGGTTGTACACCACCTCGACCTGGGGAATAACGACTATAGCACTGCTGATGCAGCGCTGCTCCGCCAGTGTGGCCACCAAAAGCGCTGTTATTGACCTCCAGAGGTATTCGGAGGTATCCCAGAATGCCTGTTCAGCCACTCTGCTCATCAGTTCGAACTCTACTGCCCTGGCCTCAGGTGACCAAGCATCAGACCCACCCTTTAAATGCCCCGGGAATTTTAAAAATCCCCTTCCTGTTTGCTCAGCCAGGTGTAGAGTGCCATCAGTGAATCTTTCCAGGTGACCATGGCTCCACGTGGCAAACGAGCCCCAGCATGGAGCAATGGCGAGTTGCTGGATCTCATCAGTGTTGGGGAAGGAAACTGTGCAGTCCCAGCTGCGCTTCAGCCATAGGAATTACGATACCTATGGGCAGATATCAAGGGCCATGCTGGAAAGGGGCCATGACCGGGACACGCTGCAGTGCAGGGTTAAAGTGAAGGAGCTGCGGAGTGCCTACTACAAAGCCTGCGAGGGAAACCGCCGCTCTGGCATTGCCCCCATGACCTGCTGTTTTTACAAAGAGCTGGACGCGATACTTGGGGGTGACCCCACCTCCACTCCGAGGACGACGATGGACATTTAAGAGCGGGAGCAGGGGGAGGAGAAAAGCGAGAGTGAGGGTACTGGGGTGGGGAGAGACCCCTGGAGTCCCAGGAAACATGCAGCCAGGAGCTCTTCTCAAGCCAGGAGGAAGGTAACCAGTCGCAGCAGCTGGTACTTGGTGGAGGACAAACAGAGGAGCAGGTTCCTGGTAAGCGGCTTTTATTTTCAGGATTGAAATTTTTCAGGAGAAGGAGGGGGAAGGTTAGGGGCTGCATGCATGCATGCCTAGATGTGGAACCAGGCATTGTAATGTGGTCTATCACGTCGTGGTAATCGGCCGTGGTAATCTCTTTCAAAAGTTTCAGCCAGAGCATGAGCAATGCGCTCTGCGCGCAGGTTTCTTTGGGAGAGCCACTCTGGTCCTTGTCCAGTCAGGCTAACGCGTCGCGCCACTGTGTGTCGCGAGGGGTGGGCGGGACCATTGCAAGACACAGGCAAGCTGCACAGGGGCCAGGGTGGAATCCGCATTGCAGTAGAAGACTCTCCCGTGCTTCCCGGTGACCCGCAGCAGTGAGATATCTTCCAGGATAACTCCTGTGGAAAATGTTGGGATAGTGTTCAGTGTAGGTGCCCCCCTGCAGCTGTTTGCTTTCCCAACACACAGAAACCCCAAAGGACAGTACAGCCCTGAAATAATCAGTCCCCGTTACTCACCATTTGGGGCTCCAATGGTTATGTACCTCTCTTTGGGATGGGAAAAATTATGCTATTGTGAAGACTGTTACCCTCCTTAACTGCGGGGATAACTGTCTGGTATAAACAATGCTGCCTCTGTTAAGTGTTGCATTTTTGCCTTTACAGATGCAACCTTGAGATCTTGGCTGCCCGTGTTATCAACGGCTGAGAGACTACAAAACCTCTGGAAGAAGCCGCGAAAAAGCAAAGAAGACAGGCTGCAAGCAGTTATGCAGCACCCTGTCACAGAGAATCAAAAAAGTGCAGGACTGGAGGGAAGGGAAAGCAGGATCCGCCAGAGAAATGCAGTAGACAGGAAAAAAACACAAAGCAGCTGATAAGCATCCTGGAGCGCCAAGCAGACCTATCCAGCGCTCGTAGCCATGCAGGTGGAGCCTACTGTGCCCACCCACTCCGCACCCTTTGTCCCAAAGCTCCTTCCCTTGTGTCCCCATGTCAGCTCAAAACCCCCTTCCCCAGTATCCAGGTTCTTTACCTCCACCATCAGCTGCCTCCAACACCTGTACGTTCACCAACCAGCCCTGAGAACTACGACCCTTACCTCTGCACTCATCCCCCCTCACCATGCAGTATAGCCATCCTGAAGTGCAGCAGTCATTGCACAACACTCCAGACAGGACATATTCAAACCTGTGACTGTACAGTTCCCCACCCCACCCCTTGCCTTTAGGTTCCCAAAAAACTTGTGTGTCTGTAAATAAAGTTATTTCTTTTCAATAAATGAATTCTTGACTTTGAAAAGAGTCTTTATTATTGCAGAAAGTCAAAGATACCTTAGCCCAGGAAAGAAACAGGCACTGCAAATCAGCTTAGCAAACACAGATTCCTACTAACATTGTAACCACTGGACTTCACTCCTGTGCAAGGCACAAAACATTACTGTTGGTTTTCAGCCTCAAATTCCTCTCTCAAGGCATCCCTAATCCTTGCAGCCCTGTGCTGGGCCTCTCTAGTAGCCCTGTTCGTGCAAATTCAGCACCCAGGCGTTGAACCTCGGAGGTTCAACTGAATCTTTCACCCTTCCCTTCACAAATATTATGGAGGGTACAGCACGCGGATATAACCGCGGGGATGCTGCTTTCCCCCAAGTCCAGCTTCCCATACAGATATTGCCAGCGCCCCTTTAAACGACCAAAAGCACACTCCACAGTCATTCGGCACCGGCTCAGCCTGTAGTTGAACCATTCCTTGCTGCTGTCAAGGCTCCCTGTGTACAGTTTCATGAGCCATGGCATTAATGGGTAAGCAGAGTCTCCAAGGATCACGATGGGCATTTCAACGTCCTCTATTGTGATCTTCCGGTCTGGGAAAAAGTCCTAGCTTGCAGCTTCCTGAACAGGCTAGTGTTCCGAAAGATGCATGCATCATGCACCTTTCTGGGCCAGCCTGTGTTAATGTCAATGAAACGCCCATGGTGATCCACAAGTGCCTGGAGAACCATGGAGAAATACCCCTTCCGATTAACGTACTCAGATGCCAGGTGGGGTGGTGCCAGAATAGGAGTATGCATCATCTATCGCCCCTCCACAGTTAGGGAAACCTGTTTGGGCAAAGCCATCCACAATGTCCTGCACGTTCCCCAGAGTCACGGTTCTTCTTAGCAGGATGAAATTAATGGCCTTGCAAACTTGCATCAACACAATTCCAACGGTTGACTTTCCCACTCCAAACTGGTTCCCGACTGATCTGTAGCTGTCTGGAGTTGCCAGCTTCCAGATTGCAATAGCCACCTGCATCTTCATCCGCAGGGCAGCTCTCAATCTTGTGTCCTTACGCCACAGAGTGGGGGCAAGTTCAGCACACAGTCCCATGAAAGTGACTTTTCTCATCCGAAAGTTCTGCAACCACTGCTCGTCATCCCAGACTTCCATGCAATGTGATCCCACCACTCGGTGCTTGTTTCCCAAACCCAAAAGCAGCGTTCCACGATGCTAAGCATGTCTGTGAATGACACAAAATTGCTTGTGGCATATGCCTTACGCAACTCGCTATCATCGGACTCCTCACTGTCACTTTGGATCTTAAGGAATAGCTCAGCTGCCAAACGTGATGTGCTGGCGAGACTCGTCAGCATACTCCTCAGCAGTTCAGGCTCCATTTCCTACAAAAATCGCGCTGCACAGAAACCGTTGAAAGAGGCAAGATGGCGCCAAACGTGGATGGAAAAACAGGGATTGCTGGGATGTGAAGCAATGCATCATGGGGCACTGGGACAGGAAGCAGAATGACCCGCCCCCTCCGCCCCCTTCCCACAACCCACGGTGCCAGAATGGGAAGAGGTGCTCTGTGGGATAGCTGGCCATAATGCACCACTCCCAACACCTACTGCAAATGTGGCCACACTGCAGCGCTGGTAGCTGTCAGTTTGGCCACACTGCAGTGCTTTCCCCTACACAGCTGTACAAAAAGACAGCTTTAACTCCCAGTGCTGCACACCTGGAAGTGTAGCCTAAATCTCAGTTCTGTTGTAGAGCTGTCTTCTGTCACAAGAACTAGGATTCCAAAATGTTCATGAGAGCCCACCCCTCTTGTAAAGTGTTTCCTCAGCGCAAATGGCTACCAGAGTGCCTTTCCCGTATCAGTTCTGCTTACACTGCGAGGTTTGGCTACATTGGCACTTACAGCGCTGCAACTTTCGTGCTCAGGGGTGTGAAAAACACCCCTTGAGCGCTGCAAGATGCAAGCGCTGTAAAGTGTCTGTAATCAGGGCGGCAGCGCTGGGAGCGCGGCTCCCAGCGCTGCACGCTACACCCATAAGGGATGTGGTTTACAAGCAGCGCTGGGAGAGCTCTCTCCCAGCGCTGCGGCTCTGACTACACTCACACTTCAAAGCGCTGCCGGGGCAGCGCTTTGAAATTTCTAATGTAGCCATACCCTCAGACTGTCTTTTGAGACAGTCTTTCATAGCCAGAAGGATCTCCTGCCTAATATAATGTTCCTTTTCACCTCCACCTCCAATGATTGAAAGTGATTTCAATCATTTGCAATTGTCCTTGATGGTTTTCCATTAATTGTTCTGGGGTGTGGCAAGAGTAGAGACAGTGGAATCTTGCATTACCTTTCCAGCTGACACGGGAGGGGTGCATGTCAAGTCCCTCTTGCTTGAGTAGATCATCACTGAGACATCTTATCCTCCCAGTGACTGATTTCTACTCCAAGTCCATGAAGCAAACTTTCAATATAAAGACATTATTCCTTAAATATTACCCACACATACATCTCACAATGATTGAATCTTGACAAGTTACAAGCTTTCTCTAGGTTCCTGTATAATTAGAAAGACCAAAAAAGAATTTGAAGAACAGCTATCCAAAGACTCAAAAAGTAATAGCAAAAAAACAAAACAAAAAAAACTAAGTACATCGAAGCAGGAAGCCTGCTAAACAACCAGTGGGCCACTAGACAATCGAGATGCTAAAAGAGCACTCAGTGGTCTTTGGACAATATGGCCATTGCGGAGAAACTAAATGAATTCTTTGCATTGGTCTTTATGGTTGAGGATGTGAGGGAGATTTCAGAACCTGAGCCATTCTTTTTAGGTGACAAATCTGTCACCTAAACTGTCCCAGATTGAGGTGTCATTAGAAGAAATTTTGGGATAAGTTGATAAACTAAACAGTAATAGTATCAGAGGGGTAGCTGTGTTAGTCTGGATCTGTAAAAGCAGCAGAGAATCCTGTGGCACCTTATAGACTAACAGACGTTTTGGAGCATGAGCCTTCGTGGCTGAATCTGACGAAGTGGGTATTCACCCATAAAAGCTCATGCTCCAAAACGTCTGTTAGTCTATAAGGTGCCACAGGATTCTCTGCGTGCTAACAGAATTAAGGTCCCTAGGACCAGATGTATTCACCCAAGAGTTCTGAAGAAACTTCAATGTGAAATTGCAGAACTACTACCTGATGTTTTAACCTATCATTTAATCAGCTTCTGTACAAATGACTGGAGGATAGCTAATATGATGCCAATTTTTTTAAAAAGTGCTTGAAGGTGACCCCGACAATTACAGATTGGTAGCCCTGACTCAGTACCAGCAACTGTTTGAAATGATAGTAAACAACAAATTGTCAGGACATAGATGACCATAGTTGTTGAGGAATATCAAATGGTTTTTGTTAAAGGAAAATCAGTGCTTCACCAATCTACTAGATTTTTTGAGGGGGTCAACAAGCATGAAGACAAGGGAAATCCAGTGGATATAGTGTTTTAGATTTTCAAAAGACCTTTGACAAGCATCCTTCCCAAAGGCTCATTAAGCAAAGTAAACTTGTCCTGAGATAAGAGGGGAAGGTCCTCTCCTGGAGTGGTAACTGGGGTTAAAAAAAGAAAACAAGGTAGGAATAATTATCAGTTACAGATAGAGAGAGGTAAATTGTGGGTTCCCTAGGTCTCTACTGAGCCCAGTCCTATTCAATATATTCATAAGTGTCTATTTCAGAACTCTCTGGAAAATAAGGGGTAAACAGTGAAGTGGCAAAATTTGCAGACGATACAAATACTCAGGATAGTTAAGTCCAGGCAGAGGCGAAGAGCTACAAGGACTTCTCAAAACTGGGTGGACTGAGCAACAAAATGGCAGATAAAATCAACGTCGAATAACGAAAAGTAATGCACATTGGAAAAATAACACTAACTATACGTATAAAATGATGGGATTAAATTAGCTGTTACCACTCGAAGAAGATCTTGGTGTCATTCGTGGATAGTTCTCTGAAAACATCCACTCAATGTGGCAGTGACAGTCAAAAAAGCAAACAGAATGTTGGAAATCATTAAGAAGGATAGATAATAAAGACAGGAAATATCATTATGCATCTATATAAAACCACGTACACCCACATCTTGAATACTGCATGCCAATGTGGTTGCCCCGTCTCAAAAAAGATATATTGGAATTGGAAAAGGTTCAGAAAAGGGCAACAAAAATGATTAGGGGTATGGAAAGGCTGCCATATGAGGAGAGATTAATAAGACTGGCACTTTTCAGCTTGGGGGGGATATGATAGAGGTCTATAAAATCATGACTGGTGTGGAGAAAGTAAATAGTGAGGTGTTATTTACTCCTCCTCATAACGCAAGAAGTAAGGGTCACCAAATGAAATTTAAAAGGTAGCAGGTTTAAAACAAACAAAAGGAAGTATTTTTTCACACAATGCACAGTCAACCTGTGGAACTTCCTGCCAGAGGATGTTGTGAAGGCTGAGACTATAACAGAGTTCAAAAAAGAACTAAATAAATTCATGGAGGCTAGGTCCATCAATGGCTATTAGTCTGGAAGGGCAGGGTTGGTGTCCCTAGCCTCTGTTTGCCACATGCTGGGAAATGGGCATCAGGGGATGGATCACTTCATGATTACCTGTTCTGTTCATTTTCTCTGGGGCACCTGGCACTGGCCACTGTCAGAAGACAAGATATTGGGCTAGATGTACCTTTGGTCTGACCCAGTGTGGCCATTTTTGTGTTCTTACATGTTACTCCTTATGGATAAATCTCCTGTAAGTTCTGTGTTTGGTGTAGTCAGTTTGGCAGGAGTGAGGTGACAATAGTTTGTAAAGAATAGGGGACACTTTGCCAGTGGGTATCTGTCTGTCTGTCTCTCTCTCTCTCTCACTCACACACCATTGCCTTCCAGAATGGTCTCTCTGTTTCAGAAAAGCCTGTCCTTCTGTAATTTTGTTTTCATTCTGTCAGCCTCCAGTTCTTTCTCTCCTCAGTTGCTTCTCACTCCAAAGCCATTTTCTTTACACTCAAGCCTCTATGTGGCACATATCCAGCTGCTTCGGGAGGCACACATCTACTCCCTCCCCTTTTCTTTTACTTTTTAACATCTTCCCTCTCTCCTCATTTTCTTCCTCAGACACGAGCCCTACTTTGTGCCCGTAACACTTCTCCTGTGGTTTCAGTCCTGCCCTTTGTTCATTACAACATTTGTCAGGTTGCTTCTTGCTGCTGCTACTCAATAAACAACACTGCTGAGCTCATGAATAACAAAAGAAAGATTAAGCTTTGTGATGACATATAGGGTTCTTCACATTATCTTGGAGAACATGAGTCTCAAAACTTTTTGATTGAGCTTATATTTTGTTGTTTTGGGGGGAGGTGGATGAGAGATTTTCTTTTATTTATGGTGTGGTTCTGTGCCTTAAATTTCAAAAACAAATATGGGTTTGAGTTTTTTCATTTCCACATGTTCTCCTATCTCTGCTTGTATCTAATCTAATCTCTCTCTCTACAGCATTTATCATCATGGTCTCTGCATGTTTAAAGAGACTTACTGTATGCAAGTCCAGTGAAGAATGATTTGGTTCTTTCAAAAAAAGAACAGGAGTACTTGTGTCACCTTAGAAACTATCAGATTTATTTCAGCATGAGCTGTCGTGAGCTACAGCTCACTTCTTCGGATGCATTCCATTCTGTGCATCTGAAGAAGTGAGCTGTAGCTCACGAAAGCTTATGCTGAAATAAATTTGTTAGTCTCTAAGGGCTGGTCTATACTACAGGGGAAAATTGATCTCAGATACGCAACTTTAGCTACGTGAATAACGTAGCTGAAGTCGAAGTATCTAAGATCAAATTACTCACCGTCCTCACAGCGCGAGATCGATGTCCACGGCTCCCCATGTCAACTCCGCAACTCCGTTCGGGTTGGTGGAGTTCCGGAATCAATATAAGCACGTTCGGGGATTGATATATCGCGTCTAGATGAGACTCGATATATCGATCCCCGAGCAATCGATTGCTACCCGCCAATACGGCGGGTAGTGAAGACGTAGCCTAAGGTACTACAAGTCCTCCTGTTGTTTTTGCGGATACAGACTAATACGGCTGCTACTCCTGAAACCTTGGTTCTTTCAGACAGTCATTTAATCCATAGGAAATTGTGTCTCAGTTGTCACTGCAGGAATGTGAAAGCAAAATGTACATTAAAGAAAAACTAATTCAGAACAGATCTTTGGAACTCTCCACTCACACAGAATTTTCACAAAGACAGAAAAGGCATCCACACGGTAATACCAAACAAATTTAATAGGATCAGTATAATGTAATTAATACCAAATGAGGTATTAATATTTACAAGACACCCTCAGCAAAACTGGAACACTACAATAAGTGGCTAATAATTTTTTGTTCCTTTGGAGAGTAGCAAACGGAACCACGAAAAACTCATTTACTCTTCCATACGGCTAAATGTAGTGCCTTGCATGGTGTCAAGTATCAGAGGGGTAGCCGTGTTAGTCTGGATCTGTAAAAAGAACAATGAGTCTTGTGACATCTTAAATACCCACAAAAGCTTATGCTCCAATACATCTGTTAGTCTTTAAGGCGCCACAGGACCTATTGTTGTCATTTTCTCTTATGTTATATTCTCTAATTCTGTTAGATTTCCTGTATAAGTTAGTAATCATGTTGTTTTGTATACAATAAAATGGGATCACGATGATAGAATTTTGCACTTGCTTAAAAGAGAGTAACCAGATGCATAAATGAGGTTTTATGTGAGGGATTTAATGGAATCTTTGAGAATGAAGTTCTTAAAATGAATAACAATTAATAACCTTTACTTGCCATGCACATGCAGATATACAGTTTCTATATTCTTCTTTTGGCAAGTGATTTAGAACATTATTCTATTTCAAGCAAGAAAACTCTTGGATTGATTATTATTCTGAATTCAGGATACTGCTGGATGAGAAAAGAGCAGGTTTTTAGGACTCACTGTACTATGTCCATGCAAATAGTAAGAGGGTCAATGCTCAAAATTTTACCTAATTATTTTTGAGGGCATAGTTCATATATATTGAATCTTCCACTGTTATAGATGGTTTGTCCAAAAGTAATTTAAGAAAAAAGACTTAAAGTAAACAATTTTAACATACATTTGTGATTTTTATCCTAAAGGATCCTAAAGCACATTGCAAGTGATTCTGTGTAGGAATTAACTCACTCACCACTAGGAATGGAGTAAAGCAACTGTTTAACAGCACACTGCAGCACAAGACCAATGGATCTCAACCTTCTCTGTAATGTGACCTCACCTTACAACAAAAATAAATTCAAGACCCCTTTTCACATCTAGCCATAAAAAGGGAGGGTAACCATGATCCCCCATGACCACCTTGGGTGTTGAGAACCCATGTATTGGACAACAGATTATAACAGGCTGAGGGGACGGTTATCTAGTTAAACCACAACTAGACATGTGGAGCTTAGGTGGACATGAGATTTGGTGAGGATACCAAAATTGATTAGGCTGCAAAAAAAAAAAAAAAAAAAAAGGCCAAGGATATTCTTAATGGCGACCACAAGTGACTAGGGCCTTGATTTTCTATCTCATGCAAAAGACAGCACTTCTTGTTGCTCAGTGTCCCTTAATAGCCTGCTAAGTCATTGTTTAAAACTGATGCAAAGGGAAAACTGTCACCTGCTGAATCAGTAACACATTTTCCACAGTAGTTGGGTATTCCCTAGAGGTCTCCCATCCAAGCACTGACTAGGTCTGACCCTGATTTGCTTACAAGATCTGAGGACAGCTCAGTCTGAGGTAATATGGCTGCTAGCTAATCTCTCTTAGCATTTATTGGAATTACGCATGCACATCAAGATGAAAATATTCTTGTTCAGCTCCTGGAAAGAGCATTTTTTAGAAAAAGGATAAGACTCCAGCACCCAGCCTGTCTGTAAGGCCCTATCTACGTAACTGGAATCGTCTAAAAACCTCTTGCCATTGCTAACATGAGTTCAGCCCCCATTGCGTTCAGCAATGGTGTGAGCTGAGTGTAGTGAACCACTGGGTTTTCAGTTGCACTGTGTCAGTTATAGCTGCACTGTGTCAGTTATAGCTGCTCTGTGTAGACAGGGCCATATTCATCTAAAACAACAGATTGAAATGTCATATACGATTGTCAAATAACTTTATTTTCTAAAGTGAGCAAATAATGAGATTTTAACAGAAGTTGCAAGTTTCACCATAAAAACAACAGGCCACGTAAGAAAAATACAGTTTTCACCAATAATCCCAGAGACCCCACAGCCTTATATATCCCCTTCTGTGTTGTCAGAAAACAACCAGCTCTCACCTCATTGCTATTTGGAGGTGACTAACTGGCCCACTCTCTTTTCTCTGTTCTCCGGTATGCTTAGCTTTTCAAACTTCTAAGGGAGTGAGCTTGGATGGCCAGTCTTTGCTGTAGCTGGGACCTGGAAAGGTTTTGCTGGTTCCACTGCTTTAGATGCTGTTGACCATTGAATTCTGGGAGGGTTTTTTGTCTCCTTCCTCTGAAGCATCAGGAATAGCCACAGTTGGAGGTGGGACAGTGGATGGGGTGGGCCAGAGATTTGAGGTAGCACCAAGCATTCTCTGTCTCAGGTGGTTGACTGTCTGGTTCTTGCTGACATGCTCAGGGTCTAACTGATTGCCATGTATGGGGTCAGGAAGGAATTTTCCCCCAGGTCTGATTGGCAGTGACTTTGGGGGGTTTTCAGCTTCCTCTGCAGTGTGTGGGATGGGGCATCTGCCAGGATTATCTGGGTGCATCTCAATCATTTCCCTGCCATTGTGTGTGGGGTCGGGGGCAGGAGTGCTCAGACAATGATGCACCTCGGTCCCTCCTGTTCTCTGCCTGTGGCACATAATAGTCTAATCTAGTATTATTTACTCTGGTCTCATTTCTGTTAGGTGGTATAGTGTGCGGGTGGCGTAGGTGGCCTGTGACATACAGGAGGTCAGACTAGATGATCTGGTGATCCCTTCTAGCCTTTAATTCTATGAGCTTTTAATTCTTTGTGGGTAACAGACTTCCTAGGGTGTGTTGTCAGAAAAAAATTACAATAAAACTGATGTGTGTCACTTGCTTATTAATCATTTTAAAGAGACAAATCTCGTCCTCTCTCCAACAGAGCATCGGAATGAGCCTTGCTGTACTGAACTGTGCCTCCTATTGCAGTAACTCAGATTTGCTTTGTCATAGCTACCATCCTATCTCATGCCTCAAGGCCAGATTCTGCCACCTTTACTCTATTTAAGTAAGCAGGATTACTTACAAAGGAAGAAGCTAGTTAACATGAGTAAGGGTGGCAATCTTGCCCATTGATTTTGATAGGAGTATTTTGTGGGGAAGGTACTACTTGGTATGAATAAGGGCGGCAGACTCTGACCTTTTGTGTGTGATTGAAGAATAGGGGCTTTGCACGCATTTTTTAAAAGGATCAGACAATATATTATTTACACACAATCCCTGTGCACAGCAAAATGTCTGGTTTTGTCTCATTGGTTTCTTGGATTTAGAATCCCAATGGGATGACCTATAGCCAGATCATTTTTGTAATTAAAATGGAATGTAAATATTCCAGTAAATCTTCTGCTCTTGATTCAGAATCTTTTCCCTCACCCTCCCTCTGTTCTTCAAGGTACCTTAAAGAGTGGAAAGGTGTAAGACCATAACTTCTTACGGTTTCTGTCAAAATTACAATACAAATAATTAAAATGGTTGTCAGCTGTTTTGAGCCTTCAGAAATATTTCTCCTTTGTCCATAATACAGGTGGGTTATTATTAGTAAGTTTTAGTAAGTCCTCAGTCAAAATGTCAAATATATTGTATTTTACTTGAATATCTGTTTACCTGAGAGGTGGAAATGATCTCAACAATACTCTTTATTCCCCCCAAATAATCATCTTTGAGACTGAAGGAAAAGAAAAGGAAATTTAATTACAAAGAAACATTCAAAATCTCTCAGAGAGCACAGGATTCCTAAAAGCAAAAAACTGTCTTTTTCCGGTGTGATAAATTGCCTCCAAACAAAGACGTTTCATTTTCTGAGCACAGGAACACAGATGATTTCACCAGTCTATTCAGACAGGAAAGCTCCTCGTAAATAGTTTACAATAAATATATACATATAGTGTGTGCACAAAGTCTTACACTATCACAGCTGGTTTTGTTAACAATGAGGAGCCCTTCAGCTACTGGCAATGCCAGTGAAGCTTAGACAGTGAGCTCTTTGGGGTATGGACTGGCTTGTTCTACGTTTGTTCAGCACCTAACACAATGGGGTCCTGGGCTAGGACTGGGGCTCCTAAGTGCTACCATCATACCAATAATAAATAGTAATGAAGCTGCTCACTTTGCTCCTATGGGAAGGGAGAATCTCACTCTGTTCTGCAGTAATGGCCAAGCAGAGAGTATTGTACTGATAGGCACAGGAGAAGAGCCTTCCTTGGCTTAGTAACTTTGCTGTGACTAGATCTGGGAGAATACTGAGAGTAGAACTTCTTATTCAGGGAGGCTGGCCTTGTGGTTCAGGCACTAGAATGGGATTCAAGAGATGTAGGTTCAGTTCTCAACTCTGCTATGGATTTCCTTTGTGACTTTGGCCCTATCTGTAAAACGAAGATGCCTGCCTGTCTACATGTCCTGTAAATGCTTCAGGGCAGGGATAGTGTCTTAAGCCTTGTCTATGCTAAACATCTAGATTGACATAGCTACATCGCTCAAGGACATGCAAAATTCACACCTTCAAGCACTGTCGCTAAGCCAACCTAACCTCTGGTGTAGACAGAGCTACATCAGTGTAATAATGTTTCTGTCAACCTAGCTCCTGCTGTGTGGAGAGGTGGAGTTCCTATAGGGAGGGGGAAAATCTCTGCCATGGCTATACTCTGTGACTATGCTACAGGGTTACAGCAACAAAGTTGTGGCACCATTGCTATACCACTGTAACCCCAGTAGTGTAGACAAGCCCTTAAAATGTACATGTACAGAGCTTAATCCAGTGGGGCCTTTAGAAGCTACTGCAGTGGCTCTCAACCTTTCCAGGCCAATGTACCCCTTTCAGGAATCTGATTTGTCTTGCGTACCCCCAAGTTTCACTTCACTTACAAACTTCTTGCTTACAAAATCAGACACAAAAATACAGAAGTGTCACAGCACAGTTACTGAAAAATTGCTTATTTTCTCCTTTTTACCACATAATTATAAAATAAATCAATTGGAATATATTGTATTTACATTTCAGTATGATAGAGCAGTATAAACAAGTCATTGTCTGTATGAAATTTTAGTTTGTACTGACTTCACTAGTGCTTTTTATGTAGCCTGTTGTAAAGCTAGGCAATATCTAGATGAATTGATGTACCCCCTGGAAGACCTGTGCGTACCCCCAGGGGTACACACACCCCTGGTTGAGAACCACTGAGCTACTGTAATTCAAATAGTAGCATATTTTATTTGAAAAAAATGTTAAAATTTATATGGTTATAATACTGATTGACTATGCAGTAAAATGTGAGGGAATGCAAACCTATGGAAGGGACTCACCATTGCATAATTATAATGGTATAATTCTGGATAAAATATACACTCAGCATCCCATGGAGATATCCTTAGGACAAAATGAGGCATATGTGTATCCTTTTAAATGATTCTAGAAAGTGGTTTTGTACAGTGACACTTCATTTATGCAATTAGAGTTAATGGGTCAGATCGCCAGCTGGTCTGATTTACTCCAGCAAAGTGGCAGTGGAGATGATGTACTCTGTTTTGGAGAGCTTATCTGGTAGGGCTGTCTAGCTGAGGGTATGGCTACACTGGCACTTTACAGCGCTGCAACTTTCGTGCTCAGGCGTGTGAAAAAACACCTCCCTGAGCGCTGCAAGATACAACGCTGTAAAGCCTCAGTGTAATCCGGGTGGCAGCGCTGGGAGCGCGGCTCGCAGCGCTGCACGCCACACCCATAGAGGATGTGGTTTACGTGCACCGCTGGGAGAGCTCTCTCCCAGCGCTGCCGCTCCGACCACACTCACACTTCAAAGCGCTGCCGCGACAGCGCTCCCGCAGCACTGCCATGGCAGCGCTTTGAAATTTCAAGTGTAGCCATACCCTGAGTGTCTTGTTTGGGTTTTTTTAAATTATTTTATTTAAAATACCTTTTTATTATGTGTTGCCTCTATATATTTTCAGAGCTTTATTGACACTGATAGAAAAGAAAATGTCAACAATAGAATCAACAATCTGATCCTACATTTCCCAATAAATAGGAAAGTCTATCAAAACATATCAAGAGTCACAGTATTGTCAAAATTTATAATCCTATACTCTTTTTCAGTATTCAATAAATCTGTCATGTAGAATGAAAATGTTTAATTTCAGGGGTGAACCGGAATCTCATTTAATGTTAGGAGTTTTAATGCAGTATTATGGTCTACAATAAATTTAAGCTGGCAAAAACATGTAAATTGTAGTTCAGTGTTCAGTTCCAGAATATTAGAATATCTGTGTTTGACTCACTATGTCTTTCTATCTGACAGTTCCTAGTGCATCCATCAGTACCTACCCTTCACTCAGAAATGAAGCAAATGATTAAATTGGCCCAACTAACAAACATCTTCCACTCCAAAACATTTCTACTTATATTGGGCCAACGATATTACAGGGAGTTGAAGTTATAGAACATAAGCCAACAAAACCATTGGGGATGTTCATCCGGAATAATGGGCCACAACAATGCATATTGGTCAGAAAGGTGGCATGACCAGTATGCCTGCGGGATGCATAAGTTCAATTCATCCCCATGCCCACTTCTAGCCAGACCCCTGGGAAGGGCACTAGTACAAATTCTACTGGCACTCTTGCCACACGCATAGCCTTCTTTGGTGGCAGGTGGGTGAAATGTGTATACCCTCTCCACACCAGCCAGAGTAAGTCCAGCCATTTGTGTTGCTTTCTCTCTCTTGATTAGAAGGGAGCACACAGTTCATCCAATGTGAAGTCTCTCCTGTTCAGCACAAGTCTCTAAGAGTCTGTCTACACTCCAGTTAGATACCTGTGGCTGGCCAGTGCCAGCTGATTCGGGCTTGGGTTAAGGCAGGGGTGGGCAAACTTTTTTGCTCAAGGGCCACATCTGGGAATAGAAATTATATGGTGGGCCAGGAATGCTCACAAAATTGGGGTTGGGATGTGAGAGAGGGTAAGAGCTCTTGTTGAGGGTGCGGACTCTAGGGTGGGGCCAGAAATAAGGAGTTGAGGGTGCGCGAGGGAGCCCTGGGATGGGGTGGGGGAGGGGAGGGGAGGCGGGGCATGGGTGGGGGCTCTGGCTGGGGTTGCAGGCTCTGGAGTGGGGCTGTGGATGAGGAATTTGGAGTGTAGGAGGATGTTCTAGGCTGGGACCAAGGGGTTCAGAGGGCAGGAGGGGTTCAGGGTTGGGGCAAGGGATTGGAGTGCAGGGGGGGAGGGCTCTGACTGGGGGTGCAGCCTCTGGGGTGGGGCTGGGGATGAGAGGTTTGGAATGCAAGAGGGTACTCCGGGCTGGAACATCGGGGATCGGAGGGTGGAAGGGGGATCAGGGCTGGGGCAAAGGGTTGGGGTACGGGGAGAGGCTCAGGGGTGCAGGGTCCAGGCAGTGTTTACCTCAAGTGGCTCCTGGAAGCAGCAGCATGTCCCTTCTCTGGCTTCTATGCAGAGGTACAGCTAGGCGGCTCTGCATGCTGCTCCATCTGCAGGCACCACCCTGAAGCTCCCGTTGGTTGCGGTTCCTGGCCAATGGGAGCTGCAGGAGTGACACTTGGGGCCTAGGGCATCATGCAGAGCAGAGTCCCCTGGCTGCCCCTATGTGTAATAGCCAGAAGGGGGACATGCCACTGATTCCTGGAGCCGCTTGGAGCGGCCTCCAACCCTGCTCCCTGGCTGGAACACCGCAGCAGGGGAAAGCCCCAGACCCCTCTCCCCAACAGGACCTCAAGGGCTGGCTTAAAATGGCTGGTGGGCTGGATGAAGCCCACAGGCCGTAATATGTCCATCCCTGGATTAAGGGGCTGTTTAACTGCGGGACAGTCCCAGAGCATGGGCTGAAGCCCAAGCCCGAACATCTACACCTAAATTAAGCAGCCCCTTAGCCTGATCCCCAGGAGCCTGAGTTAGCTGGCAACTGGCCTGCCTCAGGTGTCTAATTGCAGTGTAGACATACCCTGATTTTATACCTCTAGCTCACATTCAACACAAGAACCTTTCCAGGGATGAGAATCTAGAGTTTCTGAAATCCAAGACTTTGACCTTTGTGTAGCTTCAGGACAAAACCCATATTATTCTTTCTTTGTCACTGAAATTGTTTCTCCTTGCCAGCACACACAACATTTAAACTCCTTTCAGAGCATCCTGGGATGTCATACTGGCAAATGAGTTTTGTTAGCGACATTTTTTCATTGTAAGAAAGGAAGGAATCAAACACCTGGGCAGTTTTGCTTCCACATAAATCAGACTTTAGCTGCTACCAATGCCCCTAGATCAGTAGCTCTCAAACTTTTTTACTGGTGACCCCTTTCACATAGCAAACCTCTGACTTGCGACCCTCACCCCTTAGAAATTAAAAACACTTTTTTATATATTTAACCCATTATAAAAGCTGGAAGCAAAGCAGGGTTTGAGGTGGAGGTTGACAGTTTGCAGCCCCCCATGTAATAACCTCACGACCCCCTGAGGGTCCCAACCCCCAGTTTGAGAACCCCTGCCCTAGATCCTATGATGATTAGCAACATATATATGCCTTAGATATATAGATAGACCATGGTTGCTCCTGGAGTTCAGAAGTTCATCTCCACTGTGATCCCAATTCCAACTACTTAGCAAAAGACCAAGATCAGGAACTTGGTCTGCCTATATTTGAAGCATATTGGGTGAACCACTGTCAGAGATAAGACATCAGACTAGATGGACTATTGGTCTGTTCTAGCCGAGTATTTTTCATGTTCATCCCTCAGGTTTCCATGATGGTTACAGAGCAAAAACTGTAAGCGTGTTTGCAACTTAAAATAATGTTTCAGTTGATATTGCTCCATGTTAGCTTTCCATTTGTGTGTCTAGCTTAAAAATTGGCATTATAATGGGTTAAATATATAAAACCTTAAGAATGTATTTTATAATAAATAGTAAAAGCTTACGGCGGACTGGTAGCTGCAGAAATGCAATCAGCAGACCCATCTTGAGGAAAAAAGGGGGACATAGTTTAGGAGAGAGAAAAAATACTAGTAATGTCATTACATAATATGCTGCAGCAACTTTTCCCAAAATTAAAGCATCCATCATTATTTACTATGAAAAGAGCATTTAAAAATAGTGGTTCTAATTACAAATGCAGTAAGATAGGAGGAGGAGGATGTACCCTGCTGGGAAAATAACAATTCTCAGGAAATAGAAGGCTTGGAATTTCCTTTTGCTTCATAATCTAAGTACTGTCACACCATATGGTTTAAATATGTCCAAGCAGGTTTAATTATCATTTATCACAACACATTCAGTATTTTGAATTTGTGGCAAGCAGCATGTTCTTTTCACTTTCTCTCTATAGCCTTATTCCTTATCTTGCTTACTGTGTGAGCTATTGTCAAAGAACAGCTAACTTAACTCAGTCATTTACTATTTTGCTGCTTTTGACCATAGTACCATGCTGTCTAATTAATGAAACATCTTATTTACAAGGCTGTGTTCTTTAAAAGTGGCCATGAGTGAGCTCAGCTGACACCAGTATTAGGTGTCTGTTAATATTGCTCTTAAAACCTTTAGGGCCTCATTCACCCTTGCCCTTCACTGTGTGTAGCTTTTTCACTTTTTTCAAAGGAGTGTGAAATGCTGCTTTGTAGATCCACTTTGCATGGGAGCAAATGATTATACAAGATGCAAGACAATAGTGACCTAGGTACTTAAAACCTAATTTTCAAAGCATCCTTCACTCAGAACCTCTGAAACTCAGATCCCTTGCCTAGGTCTTATCCTGTTCCCATTGACATCATTGGCAATTTTCTCATTGACTTCAGAGGAAGCAGGGGCAGTTTTTTAAGCAAGGATTTGAGGTGTATAGTATTTCCTCAAATACAAAAGACCAGGTCCTCAGGTGGTATAAATCAGTTTAGCTCCACTGAAGTCAACAGAACAACACTGTTTTACGCTACCTAAGGAGTTGGCTCTAAGGCTACGTCTACACTACGGGATAATTTCGAATTAGCTTAAACCGGTTTTATAAAACAGTTATTATAAAGTCGATTGTGCGCGTCCACACTAGGCACATTAATTCGGCGGTGTGTGTCCATGGTCCGAGGCTAGCGTCGATTTCTGGAGCGGTGCACTGTGGGTAGCTTGTGCTCAGCAGAGGAGGCAGAGTGGAGGTGAGCTGGGGCG